>NW_026126585.1:1267500-1370000 GCF_943737965.1 Phodopus roborovskii | reverse complement strand
GTTCGAGCTTCAAGCTGAAGATCAGAAAAGCAAAGCAGCTGGCCACTAGCTCTTAACCTCTAGCGTGATCAGACTAGCTCAACAAATCCTCAAACTGCAGTCCTAGACTGCTGCTTCTCCTCAACATGGCCGGAGACTAATTCTTCACATGAGGCCTTCTGCCTTTTCCTTTTATACCTCTCCAGTGCTGGGATTGAAGATGTGTGAGCCCACCTGCTGACATCAAATTTGTGTAAGCTATTTCTCTTTTGGATCAAGTTCATGTAGTTCTATGTGGCCTTAAACTAACAGAGATCCATCTGCTTGTGTCCTAAATCCTGAGATTAAAGGTATGTGCCACCATCATCTAGCTCTATGACTAGCTGGTATGGCTGCTGGGATTAGAGGTTTGTATCTACTATTGCTTGGCTCTATGGCTTAGGCTATCTTTGCTTTCTGTATCCCAGGGCAATCTTTACTAAATCGTAAATAATATATCACAAGACATTATATTCACGGCAACTTGCCAGGCACTTTGTAATCACTAAGAAATGTTGCTGGCTGGGCCTTGGTGATGCAAGCCTTTAAACCCAGCACTCAGGAGGCAGAGGCAGACAGGTCTATATGAGTTCAAAGCCAGCATCATCTACAGAGCTAGTTCCAGGACAGCTTCCAAAGCAATACAGAGAAACCCTCCTCAAAAGAAAAAAATAAAAAATAAATAAATAAATAAAAAAAAAAAGAAAAAGAAAGAAATGTTACTGGGGCATATTTTAATATACTATGTAGCTGGTGTATTTTAATGGTAACTCTTCAACTTAATTCATTCAGAAGTGTAACCAGAAGAATAAATGAACTAAAGGAACAAATGTAATAGATTAATTTGAATTAATTTATATAGAAAAGGGGATTAGAGTGCCTTATTATGTTGTCTGGCTAGTCTAAAAAATATCTGTATCATAATGGAAAGTTCAAAAATGTAAAATGTAATAGTTGTTCAGTCCACAGGGCTAGGCATATCAGCTGGGTTTCAGTCTATGTTGAAATCCTGCAGAAGCAGACTCTGATCCCATAAAGGAGTGACTCAGAATCAGGGTGGATGGGCTTGCCAATGAGAATGCCGACAAGCAGACAGAAAACAAAATCTTTCTTTCTTCCGTGTCCTGCACATAGTCTGCCATAAGATGGTGTGGTACAGAATTAGGCTGAGCCTTCTGAGCTCAAATGATCCTAGTTTAAGGTGACCTTCCCACTTCAAATGACACAATTAACATAAGATCCCTAACATGTGTGCCCACACGCTTGGGAGTTTAGTTAAGTCCTGCTGTAGTCAAATTACAACCAAGAATAACCATCACAATAATGGTGCTTGGGCAAGATCAAACTCTCATAAACAGGAGATGTGAAACTAAGGGTCAGGGGAAAACTTGAAGATAGTTTTATAAGAATGTAAGAGGAGAAACAACACAGAAAAAAAAAGCAAAATTGAAACAAATGAAAGGGAAAAACAATCAAACAAACAAAAAGGACAAGTTTGAGGTGTGAGGTGGAGGAAGAAAAACAAAGAGGCAAGAACGTGGTCAGAGAAAAGTCCTGGAAGTTTGCAAGTAGCTCTGCATGAACAGAGCCGGTGATGGGAGTTTAGAGTTCAAAAACAAAGTGGAAAAATTTCCGAAGGATCAAAATAAGCAAATGTAAGATGTCGGCTAGTACCTGGAAAAAAAGACAGAAGGGATAAAAAAAAAAATTATGTTTAGGAGGGATAACAAATGAAGCAGGGAAACTCAGCAGTGGTGCCCATAAGCAACTACATGGAGGGCGGGACTTCTGGGTGGTGCAATTACATACATTATTAACTGGATGGTTAATCCTTCCCTGCTAAAGTGTGTTCATGTATATCATGTTTCCGGAAGTTTCAGTGTCACACAGCTTTATGGGGATCTCTTTCCTGCTTCAAATGACTGACTATGTTTTTGGATTGCTGTTTAAAGAAAGAGGACAGTAGATTTATGCAATCTTACATTCTTTCAACAATGTGGAATGCCACTTGCCTAGGAACTAGGGCTGGGGAGATGGCTTAGTTGGTGGGAACACCTGGATCCAGCGTGAGAATCTGCATTTGATTCCATGACTCATGTAGTAGAAGAAAAGGTGCGAATTGCTAGTGTCCTTTTTTCCTCCACAGGCACACTATGGAACACATGCTTCTTCCTGAGAACACAAAGAGATTTATTAAAAGAAAAAGAATATCATGTCTCTAAGTAGTGATGGGCATCGGAGTATTGTTAAATTTTAAGGTAGTACAGCAATAACTAAGGTGCCAACGTGCCAAGCAATGTGTCCTGTAATAACATGCAGTTTATACTATTTTCTATATTGATGTAATCCAGTCTTCTTAAATTTAGAAGTTGTATCTAGTAGATTGAAAATGAAAGCACTGTAAAGCTATGTAATCTCAAAACCAGAGACTATCCTTAGTAGCATCCAAACAATGATTTTTAGTTCTCATATATATATATATATATATATATATATATATATATATATATATGTCTGATTTCATGGTTTCATTAATACACTATAAAAGCAACTGATAAGAACAAGAGGCAGAAACTGTTCAGGTGGGGGAGGAGCACAGTAGTGGTTCTGAGGACGTTCTGTGTGTGCTGGACAAATGAATGGCAGCAGCAAGTTCTGATCCTACTCTGTCTTCTACAGGAGCTGTCTTAAGAGCATTGGTGTCTTTCTAACTCTCTCTCTTTCTTGTGTGTGTGTGTGTGTGTGTGTGTGTGTGTGTGTGTGTGTGTGTAACAATAAATGACACAATGAGGTCAGAGGACAACTTGTGTATATATGTATGTATGTATGTATGTATGGTTAGTTTATTATTGAACTAACTTCTCTTTAAAACCCACCCTCTGTGTTCCTTGAATTTCATTTATTTAATGTGACAGACAGAAATCTGAGGGCCCTTATCTTTGCAGGCTTTGGTGGCCAAGAACTTAGCAAGCTTCTTTGGTTTCAAAGATATATTGGAAGATTCCTGAATGACAATTTTCATTTTCACTACCCCTGCCTGGCATCTATTAGAAGCTATAATCTCTGAATAATCAATAGACTTGACTCAAGAGCACACTTGGTTGTGGGAATGTGCACATTCACACACATGGGAGTACAGTCCACATATGTCACATCCTAAGTGTCAAGGTCAGAATACAATTTTAGTTGTGACTCCTAGCTTTCTATGTTTGAGATGGGATCTCACTGCTGTTTTTCCTTAGTACACATGAAGTTAGCTGGTCTATGAACCTCTCCTGTCTCCACCTCCTGCCTCTATGCAGGCAAGCCTGACTGCAGATGCTAATACTAAGAACTGTCTTTGAAGTGGGGATTTCGGGATTCAATCTCAGGTCCTAACACTTCAGCTTTTACTCAGTGAGTCATCCCCAAGGCATGGCTGACAGCTGTCAAATGCAGTGTAGCAGTCAGAACATCTTACAGAAGAGCAGGCTAATTTCTTTTGCTGGGAGCTTTTACATTCTCCAAATAAAAGTCAACTCTGCTGGGATCTATTCCCTTCTCTCAACTATTCTTTTAGTCTCTGTTGTTTTATTCAAAATGCTGAGCGTACAAATAAAGGAGAAAGTGTCACAGTTCACATAATACACCAAACTAATTTCATTTCCAGGGGGAATTGAGTTGGGAAAAATTCATTTTCTTATGAAAACTTTGTATCTCATAAAGCCTTTATGTGCTAGGAAGTAACATGCCTTTGCCCTAAGGAGCCACTTTTACTTTATTCATGGAAAAAAAAAAACAAACAAACAAAAAACATTTTGTTACCTTCCCCCAACAAAACGTAAAAGCATAGACATGCAAATTTCCTGTTGTCACATGGCCTATGGGCCTTCTTCTCGAGCAAACCCTCACTCACCAGCCTTATTCTAGTCTCTGCCTCTTAACCTGCATCTCATCCTCCAAGAGCTCGCTTGTCTTGCTCACCTGATGCTACTGCAGGGAAATAGTGAGTTCGTTTCAGGGAAGGATATCATATAAACTGGTGATCTTCAGCAACAAAAAGATTCCTGAATCTCAGATTCTCTAGGAAGTTGTTCTTTGTTTCATAGGAAGTCACTCACAGTGATGCTTGGCTAAAGGTGAAAATGTTGTATTTTGTCCCTGACAGACCAGTATTTTCCCATCACAGGAAAAGACTTCTTCATGCATATATATGACAGCTCAAGATGCTTTTACAGTTGAGTTTTCTTCCCCTCAGTTGTTAAATATTCAAGATACTCATTATGCAGCCAGAATAATATGAGATCGGTGGGGACCTTTGTAGGAGCTTTATCATTATTAATATTAATCACATGAGGCACCGTCATCTTCCTACTTTGAAAACTCAAATGTCAATAGAGGAAATTGCATCTTTTCTTCCTTCCATGGGTAGGGGGGATAAACTTCAGAAGAAAAAAAAAATAAAGGTTTTTCTTTTTCTTTTTTTTTTCTTTTCAAACAATGAAGGGCTTCTAGAGGCATTGTCTCAAATTCTCCCGCTGCAGAAAACAATTTAAAAGGTGTGAAAATTAAAGTTGGAGAAGTGGAAGCATTTTCTTTCCAATTTAAAAGAGGCTAGAAATAGAAGAAGAGGTGGGCTGAAGGGCAAGAATTCTTCACAGGCCTGTGGGAGAGAGAGGACTCTAGGCATGACTTTCCTGTCATAGCATAACCATGAACTACTTTACTGAAATGGAATGTTCCTGGACTGTTCAGTCGAGGTAAGGAAACACGTAGCACAGCACAGTGTTGGTGAGGTCTACAAGAAGCAGAAGAGAGAGGGAGTAGAGTGAGGGTCACATTAGCCTCACCTGGAGCCTAGCCCTCACTCTACCACCATGGCCATCCTGCAAGCTCCAACAAAGCTTTAGAAAGCATAGCATATGCAGGAAGAGTAAGCTTGACAAATAAATAGGAAAAAGAAGCACCATAGCAGCAGTTTGGGTTGAAAGGGAGATTGGGGGGCTAAGGAAGATGCTTCAAAAGAAAACAGGAAGCTCTCCCCATCTACAGTTCATGGTAATTATAGAAAAGAAGAGGGTGGAAAGGGGAAGGTAACTGAAAAGGTGCCTGTTCCTAAGTAGGGAAGAAAGAAGGTTCCGCCATACTGCTCTTGCAAAGGACCAGAGTTGGGATTCAGGGAGCTGAAATGCTTTCTTTTGGCCAGGACAAGCAATTGCACTAATGCACTCAAACTTACACACACACACACACACACACACACACACACACACAAAATTATAAAACAATTCTTAAAAAAAAAAAAAAAAAAAAAAAACAGTTTCCTAGTTAGGCTTGAGTTTGAACACTCATAAGTGACCAGGGAGTTTTGAGAAAAAGTATGACATGTTTTTGACAGACTTCTCTTATGGTTCCCATCATCCCGGGGTATGGAGGATAGAAACCAGGAGAAACAATTTACTTTACTGTCAGGAGCTTTCGTGGTTTAACCTAATTGAAAGAGCTTAACAGAAGTGAGTGGCGCTGGGTGACTGGAAGTAGGAAAGAAATACAATTGGGGCTCTATAATAGTTTCAAGGAGCTCATCTTTCATGTTGGATGGGGACATACATGAGTTTCTGGTGGCCACATATTGGTTATTGTTTGGAATCAGTAGATGTTAGTTAACATATTTCTGGGAGAAGTGACAGAGTTGTCACATTAGGTACCTCCCACTAACCTGCATTGCTCTGAGACGATAGAATCACTGGTCATTACTGTTTCAATTGATATAATCCAGCTGTGTTATGCAATACTGCTAAGCACATCCAAATCTCATCTTGTTTAGCATCAAGACAAACTGAAAACAGTAGCCTTGTTCCCCATATAGACTAAGACAAACCTTTCTATTGTATGCCTCGATTATTCATGTGCTCACATGTATTTGAACTCCAGCATCTGCCATGCACACACAGATAAAATAATGGATGTGCTGACAACACTTTTGACATACACTAGCAGCACACCCCACTGGGCAATAGCCACATTTCCTTGGAATGACACAGAGATCTGTCTTGTTTTGCTGGCCTGTCTTCTATGTGATTCCTTTCTACGTGACTGTATTATCACAAACATTGACTTCTGGTCTACGAGATTTTGTAGTAGCTCGTGGAAGTCCTTCACCAATCCCATTTTATTTCGAACAGCATTCTCATGATGTTTTATGAAGAATTTTCCTCTTTTTTTCCCTTCCTACTTCATAGTTTTGCTGCTCCATGGAGCTACTTCTCTCCATAGGCAGAGACTGTGGGGCTAAAGATCCGATCTTAGATTCCTGTGCATGCAAGCAAATAGAGATTGAATAAACTAGAACTGGTGTAGTTTGTAAATAATACAGAAACGAAAGAATAATGGATGCAATTCTCTTAGCTCTCAAAATGTTTGGTTCATGTTAGTTATTATGGGCCAATTTATTTTGACTGTACCATCACTGTTCACCCCCTTACATCTGTTCCAGGAGCCCTCCCAAATCTCACTGTGGACACTAACAATAATTTCACCCATTCTGTGTGTTCTTATGGCTGCTTATTATCCCCAACTGGACACATTGTAGATTCATCTGGAAAGACAGTCTCAATGGAGGATTATCTAAACTTGGTTGGCCTGTGTCTAAGAGGGATTTTGAAAAACATATTTTAAATGTTTATTTATTTATTTTTATTTGATTTGATGTATTTTTTCTTTTGTTTTGTTTTTGTTTGTTTGTTTGTTTCTGTCCTTGCATGCCTGGTGCCCGTGGAAGTCAGAAGAAGGCATTCAATACACTAGAAGTGGAGTTATGAATGGCTGTGAGTCAACATTAGGCTGTTGGGTTTTGATCCCAGGCCCTTTGAAAAAGCACTAAAGGTTCCTTAATGGCTAAGCTGTCTTTCCACGCCCTGGATGTTTCATTGATTATGTGAGCTGGTGTGGAGCATCTCAGCCTGGGACTGAATCCTGATATGTAGAGAAAGCTTGCATTTGTAGAGAATGCAAGCATTTTCTCTCTCACCGTGTCTCACTAGGACTACATCTACTCCACATGCTCGCTACCTTGACTCCTCCACAGCAATGCATGGTAAGCTGGAACTGTGAGCAAAACAAACCCATTTCTCTTCAAGTTGCTTTTGTTGACATACTTTATCACAGTGACAGAATCAAAGTTTTCCATACACTTACATTAGCCCTCTTCTGAGGTACAAGAACCTTCTATAAAATTCATTCCTCTATAGATATTTTCTTTAAATGTCATGCAGAGAATTTTAAACCATTAAGGACATTATAAACTGGAGGTCAGGGTTGGATAAGAATAACCAAGTGTCTGTCTCTATTCTGTAAAAGAATACTTTCTTCCTATCAGAATAATGAGAAAATCATTACCAGGAAGTTACCCTACATACTGATAGGGATATGGTTTGATAAATGAAGTACTGAGGGTAAATTTGTGGGCCCAGAAGTTTAAAAGTGAATTGTGTATAAAGTATATTTTAATTAGGTCATAATTGGAATTAAATTGATATAATATCCACAACAATTTCAATCTGTGATTGGCACATTATAGAGAATGAACTGATTTTAATTTTCATTCTGATAACTAGTTAATTCTGTATTTTGCCTAAGTCTCATATATTTTCTACTTAAGATTTCAGATTTTTTTTCTTTTTGTATTGCCATTTTTAAAGGCATTATAATTGGTGTATGTGTGTATTTGTGTGTGTGTGTGTGTGTGTGTGTGTGTGTGTGTGTGAATGCAGGTGCATGTATGCACACCATGACGTAAGTGTAGAAGTAAGTTGCTTCTACCATTATTGAGGAAGGTCTTTTTACTATTCTGTGAAGTCCAAGCTAATTTGCCTGTGAACTCTCGAGAGTTCCTCCTACGTTTGCCTTTTGTCTTCTAGGATTGGTGTAGGATACCTCCCTCCACATCTGATTTTTGAAGTGAGTTTCAGGAATCATATATATATCTTGACATAAGACACCGAGATATTTCATCTTCTCCTTTTCTATTTCTTTCTTGCGTTACTTCTTTAATGTTTCTAGTTTAATTAGTTAGTAGTATAGAGAATGTACACTATAGTGCATTCCTGGAATTCAGGACATGTCTTTGGAGAATGAGCTCTCTCTTTCCAATATGTGGGTCCTAGGTTTGGAACTCAATCATCAGACTGGCACAGAAAGTGCCTGTGTCTTTAGAGTCCATTCCACTTCCCCCTTTCTATTTCATAAATCATCATTTGTAATGATCAGTCTTTCATGTCTCCTAGACCCTGATTCGATCTAGGTTTCTTCGAAATCCTGATGATTTTGCAACCATATAAATTACAACTATATATTGCTGGTGTTCTTATCTCTAATATCCCTGGTTATGGTGCCCATTTCTGAATTCAGATTATGTTGTTGCACTTCTTCTAAATTAAATCTATAATTGTATGTATTTTCAAACATTTGGAAGTGGGCCTGGAGAGATGGCACAGGTTTAAGAGCAACTAATGCTCTAGCAGAAGACCTGGGTGTTCCTGTATAGCTCATGATGCCTATAAGTCCAGATCCAGAGGCCCTGACATATTTTTGGCTCTAGGACTTTGCAAATATATGGTCACCATACAAACATGCGCATTCATATACACACAAATAAAAATAATCAAAATTTAAATATTATTTTGGAGAGATAGAAAAATTAAAAATATGTCTTTCCCAACTCCATCTCAGTCTCACTCTCCAGAGGGTTACCTAAAGAGATTTTATATATATGGAGGGAGGGAGGGAGGGAGGGAGTCTGCCTTTTGTAAAGAGGTCTCCACAGCTTTCACAAGTTACAAGAGTGACCAACTTACAGCCTATGGGCTACATGCAGCCAAAGATAACTATAAATGAAGACTTGCTAAAATCATAAACTTATTTAAAACATTATGAGCATTTTGTAATTTATCTTATGTGAGGAAAGTTTGGCAGAAAGGTTCTTGAGTATGTAGTATGTAGATGACATTGTGAGCAGTAATGGTAAAATGAGGAACATACCTGTAGAATTCCTTGTTTAATGCACCAGTTTCAGGCAAGCTCCTCACTACCTTTACATATTTGGGTAACTGTCTTCTTCCTGACTCCACATCTTATTAACACACACCTACTATGGGTACTTATTTTATTCTCTTATTCTATGGTTTTTACAAATCTTTAGTTGAAAACAATCCTTTATAAACTGTCCATAAACAAAGGACTAGTGCTACTTCTTAGTCAGTGAAGTGTTTGCAATGGAAGTCATGGGAGTCTGAGTTCAATTCCCAGCACTCACATACAATGTTGGGCATGATATCCCAGCACAAACTCAGCACCAGCTGCAGTAAGAACCTCTGTCTCAGAATGTAAAGAGAACATATTGAAGACACAGGTTCTTGACAGGCAGCCTCCACACACATCCACATTCTTACGAAACCACACACACACACACACACACACACACACACACACACACACACACACACACACGGTAAGTTTTTGAAAGTGTTACTGTAGGTTCAAATTCTGTTAACAATTAAAATGTATTTGCAATTTTACACTCATCCCCAACGATACTGCAATCTTTTGTTCAGTAGCATCCCCTGAGTCATTTATGTTCCTAACATTTTGAAAATAAGTTTTTATATTTTCATTAGTTTTGTATAAACATATACATATATATGTATATATATACATATATAAAATATTAGCAAATATTAGCATTGATTTTAATTTTTCTTATGCAACTGGTTGTAGTAATATATTTATATCCTACATAAATGGGTTAATCATGTTATGAAATATTTACCACGCTACTTGACACCATAAACCTGGGAGAGAGGGCCCTAAAACTGAGGCAGACTATATTCTTCTGCAATAGTCAACTTTATTCAGAGCATCAGACAATTTATATGCTGAGAGTTAAGATCACATTAGAACATTGTATAATCCCAAGAATATGCTGCACATGCAAAACATGTTTCTCCAATGAGGTACATAAATAACAACAGCTCAAGTAAACTCACTCCTATCTGGAAGGAGCACAGTAACACAATTCATGAAAAATTCTGCATTTTCAAGAAACTGATGTTGCAAGACTCTTGTCTTCTTTTCCTGGAGTTCTCTCACAAGCACTCAGAATAGTCCCACAACTCTGTTCTTGGAATGGGATAGGACAATGTACTTACCCAATGAGCTGCCTTAACTCTTCAATAAATTAACTTTGTAAAATGAATTTTTGTATTCAATTATGTTTTAGTATGTCCATCTGTGAGTGGGTATATATAGCTGAACCCACATAGGTGTACTCCGGGTTGCACATGGAGGCAGGAAAATGGCTTTGGATCTCTGGAGTTGCAGTTCCAGGCAGGTTTGAACAAAGTAAGGTGGATGCTGAGAAGCTAACTCCAGTCTTCTGTAAGAGCAATTGCTGTTTTTATTTGCTTAGTTATTCTTCCATTATTCTCCAGTTTCTCTGAGAAATTTTAAGGCCATTTTTTATATCCCACAGACTATCCAAAATAACTTATTAATTGTATTTTACTTAGATAATATTGAGTCTTTTTAACTAAAATTAGACAAATTCTCCTCTTTCTCCAACTTCCTCCCCTACACCTCCTCACCCCCCCCCTTGGAGATATTTTATTTGGCTTATCATTTCTTCTGAGAGTTATTCATTGATTAATTTTTATGAAAGCCTTTTCATATTTTTGAGATTAATCTTTAATTGCAATGTTTTGCCCTTCCCTTAACTCCCTCCAAACATTCTAATACACCAAATCTTTGTTCTCCCATTTTGCTTTTCTTAGACATCAGTATAATTTTTGATGCTGTTATTGTTAAAGTGCTATGTGATAATAAATTTTACAACTAGAGGAATTACACACAGTCTTAGAGTTTTTAATGTCTTTTCATAACTCAATGTTCTATTTCTCCACCTTCTTTATTAACATTCAACCTTGGCTGCTATCTGACGTGTGCAATATGGATTCTACCAGCATTGTTCATCCAGGGCTAAGACTCTATTGTACAGCAAAAGATGGTCAACTGTTCTCAATCAAAATGGCCTTCAGGCAGTCATACAAATAGAAAGCAAAAATGTGGTGATAAGGGTATTGTAAATCAACTACAATTTTGCTTTCCCTTACTGCACATCAACTCTTGACAAAATGATATGGTTAGATTTTACAAAATTCTCCACCCATTGTTGTACAATGTCACTTCCTCTTCTAAGAATCCCGCCCCCCTCTCTCTCTCTCTCTCTCTCTCTCTCTCTCTCTCTCTCTCTCTCTCTCTCTGTCTCTCTCCCTTACCATTCTTATTTGGTAGGGAGAGGGAAGTTAACATGAAACATAAAGTTCAGTGGGTAGGAAGACAGAGAAGTTTTAGGAAAGGGAAAAACATGACCAACTTTTTTTATTTTGTGTGCATTTAATATCTTTTAAAATGTGTCTATCTGGAGGATAGAGAGATGGATCCATGGTTAAATATGGGCATTGCTCTTTCAGAGACCCTTAGTCTACATTCCAGTATAATCTCCTGTACCTCCAGAGTCAGGGGATCTAATGCCCATTCTGCATTCTGTTGTCACCTGCAGTCCCTTGCACACACACTTCAAAATTGAAAATCTTTAGAAAAAATAAAGGTTTAAAATAAAATCATCACCCTGAGTTTCTTTCTGGTACAATTGCTACATAATATTTTTCTCTGCCTTATGTCACTATTAATTAATTTCTGCTTGTTTTCTTACCTCATAATCATTAATAATGACAGGAATCCTGCATTGGGAAAGAAAGATGGTAAAGTTAGTATTTATTTGAATATGAAGTGTGGTTTTAGAGAATGCTTCTTCAAGGTGGTTCTCACACTTAAATCAGAAAGAACTCTCACCCTTTGCATTTCCCAGGCTTCCTCTCCCTTTTCCTTTGCAGTTTTAGAAATTCTCAAATTTTCTAATTTATTATGATCTCTATATGTGTCTTATAATTAGAATTTACAAGACCTCCTTTAATACGATATGTAAATTCTTTGATGGTTATTATCCAATCAAAATGTTGAGTTGATAGAATCATGATTTCTTTTAATGAGCATCATCTACATTTATTTTTAATGAAGGCTACAAGTTTGTTTTATCTTTAAATAAAAAGAGTTAGGTTTTTAAAATTTTATTGCAGACTTTGAGTTAACAATTATTGTTTGTTTTCTCATTCCTCCCCTGTGGGTATGTATTCTGTCTTGTCAGGATATAGCCAAGGCTTAATAAGTCAGGTCATCATTCCATCTGAGACTCTTTGTCTTGATGAATACATTTTTTTATTTCAAAAAAAAATCATCATTGCTTATTTGAACATCTACTAGTCTTACATTTATATTATCTTAATCTGAAGCAACTCATTTATCTTCTCATCATATTTCTTTCAACTACTGCTAAAACTAAGCTCTATACAGAATTTTTAATGGTCTTTTGTGAGATATCAACAAATTCATGAACTTGGAAAAGAGAAAGCTAGGTTGGAAAGATGAAATATGGAAACTTTAGAACTCCAAAAGGAGAAATGGGAGAGATGAGATGGTTCAGCTGGGAAAGGTGTAAGCCACCAAGTTTGGCAAATTGAGTGGCATCCCATATACCATAAAATTGAGGGAGGAAAAACAAGTGCTGAAATTTTTTCTCCGACATCCAATATGTTGCAGCGCGCATAACTAACTAAATCTATGGCATATTCTTTTTAAGGTAAGAGAATTTAAAGATGTTGAGACTCATGAGATCTGAACTGAGAGGTGCTGAGTTTCAGTAATATCTTAGGGTGTCTATTGATGTGAAGAGACACCATGACCAGGGCACGTCTTATAAAGGAAAACATTTAGTTGTCATGTCTTGCTTACAGTGCAGAGTTTCAACCCATTAGCATCATGGGTGGAGGATGAAGCACACAGGCAATCAAGCTGCTAGAGAAGGAGTTCAGAGGTTTTATATTGTGAAACACAGGCAACAGGAAGTGGTCTGAAACAATGAGAGTGGCTTGAGCATACATGAGACCATGAATCCCACCTCAACAATGACACTCTTCCTCCAAGGCCATGCTCAGTCAAACAAAGCCATACCTCCAAATAGAGCCACTCCCTTTGTGGGACATTTTATTTCTAATTCTCTTCTTTCTATTTTTAGACAGGATCCCACCTATTCCTGGTGAGATTTGAACTATGTAGCTAAGAGTGACTTTTTTCACACCAGAAAATACAGGCGTGTGTGTGTGTGTGTGTGTGTGTGTGTGTGTGTAGGGGGATTGGGTGTACATATTTCTGATAATGGTAACCTCAAAGGGTACAAAATAGTGAACATGCTTCAAGCCAGGCTAAGGAAGCAGTAGAGAGGAAGGCCAGGGAACCAGAGACCAAAAGAGAGATCCATATTCAAAATATACAATTCTGTAAATAAATAAATATCATTCCAGGAAATTCAATTAACAATAAAAGCCTTAATTTATAGACTTTTGTTAAAAAATGAGAATACAACTTTCCAGGGAACAACAAAAAATAATATAATTTACTTAAATGCCTCATTATTTATTAGTGTACTTGTTAAAATATGAAGGTTCTATTTTTCTGGAAATTTTAAAAATAAAATTATTTTCATCACATTAATTAACATAGAACACATACGTATGTGTGTGCATGTTTGCTAGCACATGAGAGTTGGAGACAGAAGGATAAGGAGTTTACAGTCATCCTTGGCTATATATCCCAGAATGCATGATATTTTGTCTAGGAAACAAAGGGACAATTGTTCACATGAATGAATGAATCTAGTTCCATTTGCCCTTTGGAATAAAAAACTAAAGTAGAATATGTGAAATTTAGATGTTTTTCTTTCCTTTTCTTGTTTATGATTGCTCAAAACATAGACTACAAAATATTGTACTTCATTTCCCCAAACAGACTTTTGTCTCTTCCCCTCAAATAAACTAAGACCTTACACACTAAGATAGTTAAATGATAAATGAGACTTGACAAAAACATGTTCTTACATCTGATACTATGTTCAACATCAATTTATCTGGAAATTATCTGAAACAAAAAGCCTAAAACAAGGATTCACAATGCACTATGCATATGCAATATGAATTCCTTGTATAGGTAAAAGTTTAATTATACATCAAAATTTGACATTTATTGACAACATGGTACCTCAAATGAAGGTGAATTATAGGTCAGTTATTAGAGTGCTTGTCTAGCATGGACAAATTCCTGAGTTCAGCTTCAGCCCTATGAAAGTGGAAGTTGTAGTAGGTTCTAACACTTGGTATGAGAATGAAGGAAGACCACAACTTCCAGACCATCCTCCAATACATAGTGAGTCTGAGGCCAACATGAGATGCCTAAGATCATGTCAAACTAAAACAGGATATTAATTCTAATAACTCATACTGTACATGTCAATGCAGGCACAAGCATCATTCTCTGATCTACATAAACAAAGTAGAAACATCAAACTGACCTCCAGGATCAGCACACCCTTCTGTTGCAACCTTAATCCCCTAAGATCAATGTATTTTAAGCATGGATTTAATTTGTACCTACAAAATGCATTCCAAATACTGCCCACAGGAAAAGTATGCAAACCATTCAATTAATATATCACCTACTTTGTCAGAGTACTTTATTCCTGTAGGCAATGTGTTTAGAAGTTAAGTAATGTTAAGACCTTGGGTGAAGAGGAGCTCAAAAAAGTAATCACTGATGTGTCTGACATATTTTAAAGCACATTTATATGTCAAATTTTTCATGAGATCTAGAATGCAAAAGTCAACTGGCTGCCACATAATTCCTACCTACACACCACTTCAGAATGGCATCTAATTTTGTATCTTGAAAAACCTTAATTTTCCACTTCTAACTCTGACAGGTAGAAATTGTTCATGGCTTTGTTGCACATGGCAGTCACACACTAGTTGAACATATGTGCTTTGATGCTAGAGATATATTGACTTGGATCCCCAATTTAAAAATCATTAACCGAAGATTCTACAAACGTTTCAGGACACCTCAAGCATTACTGTTCTTACTCATGAAATAGTGGGAGTGGCAATGAGGACTCCTAATCTTTATACATGGTTTCTTCTCCTTCACCACGCCTTCCTCATCCTCCTCTTCCTTTTTTGTTTTCATACCTGCCCCTGACAGCACACTCCTTCCATGCATCTCTTTCTACTCCTAATGAAAAAGCATGTGGAGAAACCAATACAAGCATATTATTAAATGAGTTGAATGAATCAGAACACTCAAATGTGGACAATATGGGTCTGGTTCTATCAAAAGCTAGAAGCTAGGAATCTCACAATAAAGTCCTATCTTGTACTCAGACTGGAGACAGACACTGTTCAGAAGCCAAATACTAAAAGGCTTCCAATATCAAAATAAGGATTGTAGCAATTGCACAAAGGCATTGAAGAGGCTCTGGAGAGCATCAGTATACTGGTGTGAGTAAACCAGTAGTATGTAAAAATTAGCATGGTGTGTTTGTGTGTGTGTGTGTGTGTGTGTGTGTGTATGCATGTACTTGAGGATATGTTTGTGAATGCATTCATGCCTGTATGACTGCCAGATGTTGATATCAAGTGTCACCCTCAGTCATACCAAACGTGCTGTTTTCAGGTAGCATCCTCTCTGAACTTGGAGCTCACCTATTGACTTAGGCTGGACCATAAGGATCTTACCTTAACTTCCCAATGGTAGAGTAACAGGTGAATGTCACCATGTCAGACACTTTTTTTTTGGGTTACACAAACATGAACATAGATCATTCTGTTTGCTGGGTGTGTACTTATTTTGACAGCCTCCACCTCTCCACTTCTGCTCTTAATTTAGAAAATATCCAGAGAGGAGCTATGCTGAGGAGTAAAAGAACAATTGGGAGGGGTGAAGCTAAAGATTGAAGTTTGGGTGCCAAACTTCAGAGAGCATACCTATATATATAAAGTAGCATGAAAGTATAAAGCGCCATCCCATACACTTTATTAACTGTGACCATGTGCTATGTGTAGGCAATGCCAATATATTTTTGTTGTTGTCCGTTTTATTTCTTTTCAGCTTTCTTTTATTGAAAAACAATTTTTTCATACAATATATTCTGAATATGGTTTCCTCTCTTCCAGCTCCTCAAATGCCTCCAAGATCTTCCCCACATGAGTATAAAATCCTTGTCATACAGACCCATAGATAGAATTAAATTCTGATCCTTTGTGGTAATATTTAAATTCTAAAATGAGGTAATAACAAAATCATGTGTGTGAGTTGTTTGTATATATTCAGGTATATGTGTTTATTCGTATGTGCACATGTGGGAATGAGTGCATGCAGGACCATTCATCTTCTTGTACTGCCCATGTAATATTGGCTCTGGGAATGTAAACTGAAGGGATACTGAGAGTAGATGAGAAAGACTCCCCTCCGTCACTCTGGGCAGTATTTTCAATCTCTCTGAGTGTAAATTCGACTGACAATGAAGGCTATTCTCCCTTCTTTGCTTCATGATCAATGCTTCCACTGAACTAAACATTTTGTTTTATGTGTTATGTTACAAGAGGCTTCATTGCTTATTCATGTATTATTTATGGGCAAAGCCTTCAATTCTATTGTTTCAAACTGTCTTAGTTACTTTCTTGTTGCTATGATACAATACCCTGACAAGAGCAACTTAAGGGAGAAACATTTTATTTTGTTCCACAGCTCTAGAGAGATTGAGCCCATCAAGGTTGGGAAATACAGCATAAAAACGGTAAAGGCACAGGGGAAGGAGCAGTAGCTGGCTGGTAACAGTATATCCGCTCTCCAGTAGTAGGGCACAAGCAAGAAGTTGGGCCAGCCAGTAAAACTTCAAGGACCCCGGTGACTTATAGCCTTCTTTTTTCCTTTCTTTTATTAAATTTGAAGCAAGCTTGTTTTACACGCCTGTCCCTGTTCCCACTGCCTGCCTCCCATCCTTCCATACCCCACACCAACACCCATTCCATCTGCTTTCTGCTCCTCAGGGAAGGTGAGGCCATCCATGGGGGATATTAAAGTCTGTCAAACCACTTGGAACAAGTCTAGGCCCTCCTCCCATGTGTCCAGGCTGAGAGAGTATCTGTCTATGTGGAATGGGCTCCCAAAGTCCATTCCTTTACTAGGGATGAATATTGGCCCACTACCAGATGCTCCATATGTCTTTACTGACACACACATTCAGGAGGCCTGAGTCGATACTACGCTGGATCTGTCTGGAGTCCATGAGCTCCCATTTGTTTAGGACAGCTGTTTCTGTGGGTTTCTGTATCCTGGGCTTGCCCTCTTTGCTCATCACACTTCCCTCTCTGCAACTGGATTCCAGGATTTCAACTCAGTGTTTAGCTGTGGTTGTCTGCTTATACTTCCATAAGCTAATGGATGAAGGCTCTAGGATGGCATATAAGGTAGACATCAATCTCATTATTGGGGAAGGACATTTAAGGCAGTCTCCATTATTGCTTAGATTAGCTGTGGTCATACTGTTTTCCAAAGTGTCTGTATGAGTTTGCCATCCCGCCATCAATGGAGGAGTGTTCCCCTTTCTCCACATCCTCTCCAGCATAAAGTGTCATTGGTGTTTTTTATTGTATCTAGTTTTGTACCTCACTTTTAAAATGTATCATTTGGTGTTTTGGTGACTAGCTTCTTGAGTTTCTGTACACTTTGGAAACCATCCCTCTTCTCAGAAGTGGGGAGATCTTATCCCATTCTGGGGGCTGCCTTTTGTCCTGTTGATTGTGATCTTTGCCTTATGGAAGCTTCACAGTTTCAGGATGTTCCATTCGTTAATTTACAATTTCCGTGTTTGTGCGACTAGTGTTATGTTCAGGAAGCAGTCTCCTGTACCATTCATTCGTTCAAAGGTACCTCCACTTTCTCTTCTAATAGGATCAGTTTGGCTGGAATAATGCTAAGATCTTTGATCCAATTGAACTTAAATTTTGTTCATGGCAATAGACATGGATCTATCTGCAGTCTTCTACATGCCAGCATCCAGGTATGCCAGCATCATTTGTTGAAGATGCTTTCTTTTTCCCATTGTATAACTTTAGCTTCAGCCTCTAAAATCAGGTGCTTGTAGGTGTGTGGATTAATATCAGGATTTACAATTCAATTCCATTGGTCTACCTATCTGTTTTTCATGCCAGTTTCAAGCCGTTTTCAGGATTATTGCTCTATGATAGAGCTTGAAGTCAGGGATAGTGATGCCTCTGGAAGTTCCTTTATTGTACAGGATTATTTTGGCTATCCTTGGTCTTTTGTTTTTCCAGATAAAATTGAGTGTTTTTCTTTCAGGGTCTGTGAATAACTGTGTTGGAATTTTGATGGGTATTATATTGAATCTTTAGGTTGTGTTTGGAAAGTTTGCCATTTTTGCTATGTAGATCCTACCTATCTAAGAACATTGGAGATCTTTCCATTTTCGAGTATCTTCTTTAATTTCCTTCTTTAGAGACTAAAAGTTCTTGCAATACAGGTCTTATAATTGTTTGTTTAGTTACCCCAGGATATATTATGTTGTTTGTGGCTGTGATAAAGGGTGATGCTTCTCGGATTTCTTTCTTAACCACTTTATCATCTGCATAGAGTGGTGATACTGATTTTTCTTTGGAGTTAATCTTGTATCCTGCCACTTTACTTGAAGGTGTTTATCAGCTGTAGGAGTTAATATAATATGCAAAATATTATATCATCTGCAAATAGTGAACATTTTACGTCTTCCTTTCCAATTTGTATCCCCTTGATATCCTTTTGTTGTGTTATTGCTCTAGCTAGAAGGTCAATTACATTATTGAAAAGATATGGCGATAGTGGGCAGCCTTGTTTGTTCCTGATTTTAGAGAAATCGTGTTGAGTTTCTCTCCATTTATTTGGATGTTGGCTGTTGGATTGCTCTATATTGCTTTTATGATGTTTAGGCATGTTCCTGTTATCCCTGATCTCTCCAAGACCTTTACCATGAAGGGGTGTGGGATTTTTGTCACAGGCTTTTCAGTATCTAGTGAGATGATCATGTATTTTTTTTCCTTTTCAATTTGTTTCCATGAAGGATTTCAACTATGGAATTTCATATGTTGAAACATCTGTGCATCCCTGAAATGAAGCCAACATGATCACAGTATATGATTTTTCTGATGCCTTGTTTATATGATTTGCCATTATTTTATTGAGTATTTTTGCATTAATGTTCACGAGGGATATTAGTCTGTAGTTCTCTTTCTTAGTTGTGTCTTTGTGTGGCTAGGGTACCAAGGTAATTTTAGCCTTCTAAAAAGTGGAAAACTTTGAGGACTATTAGTATTAACTGTTCTTTGAATTTCTGGTACAATTCTGCAATGAAGCCAGCATGGCCTGGGCTTTTTTTTTTTTTTTTTTTTTTTTTTTTTTTTTTTTTTTTTTTTTTGTTTTTTTTTTTTTTGGTTGGGAGACTTTTTTTAATGACTGCTTCTATATTGTTAGGGGTTATAAGTCTTTTTAAGTTGCTTACCTGTTCTAGACTTAAATTTGGTAAGTCATATCTAAGAAGAAAATTGTCTATTTCCTTTAAAATTTTCCAATTTTGTGAAGTACAGGTTTTTAAATTATGACCTGAAGTTTCTCTGGATTTTCTCAGTGTCCCTTGTTATATCTTTTTCATTTCTGATTTTGTTAATTTGAATGTTCTCTCTCGATCATTTGGTTAGTTTGAATAAAGGTTTGCCTATCCTGATTTTCTTGAAAAACCAAATGTTTGTTACAGTCTTTCTTTGTAGTGTTTTTCTTTGTTTCTACTTTATTGAATTCATACCTCAATTTGATTTTTTTCCTGCATCTACTCCTCTTGGGTGAGTTTGCTTCTTTTTGTTCTAGAGCTTTCAATTGTGCTTTTAATTCTCTAATGTGACTTTTCCCAGTTTCCTCATGTTGACACTTAGTCCTATGAACTTCCTCTTAGCACTGCTTTCAAAATGTCCTGTAAGTTTGGGTATGTTGTGTCTTCATTCTCATTGAATTCTAGGAAGTCATTAGTTTCTTTCTTCATTTCTTCCTTGACCCAGGAATGGTGCAATTGTGCATTGTTCAATTTCCATGAGTTTGTAGGTTGTTTGCAATTTGTGTTGTTGAATTCCAACTTTAAAGCATGGTGGTCTGATAAGATACAGAAGGTTATTCTAATTATTTTGGACTATATTGCTAAGTATGTTGTCAAGCTTAGAGAAGTTTTCATTTGGCATTGAGAAGTAAGTATATTCTTTTGTGTTTGAATGGAATGTTTTATAAATGTCAGTTAAACCCAATTGGGTCATAACTTATGTTAGTTTTTTTGTTTCTTTGTTAAGTTTCTGTCTGGTGTTCCTGTCCATTGGTGTGAGTGAGGTGTTGAAGTCCCACTATAACTGTGTGAAGTTTTATGTGTGATTTGAATTTTAGTAATATTTCTTTTACAAATGGGGATGCCTTTGCCTTTGGGGCATGAATGTTCAGACTTGAGACTTCATCCTGATGGATTTCTCCTGTGATGAATATGAAATGACCTTCTTCATCTCTTTTGATTGATTTTAATTTAAAATCTAATTTTTTAGATATTAAGATTGCTACACCCACTTGTTTTTTGCACCCATTTGATTTGAAAATCTTTCCCCAAACCCTTAACTCTGAGGTAACTTTGAATTGAGGTGTGTTTCTTATATTCCTCAAAAGGATGGATTGGTGGTGGTGGTATTGTGTATAGACCCCCCCCAACACACACACACACACACACACACACACACACACACACACACACACACACTTTTTTTTTTCTTTTTGCTGTTGGTAAAGTGGTTTATCTAGTTTCTGTTTTTGTGAGTATAGTTAACTTCCTTTGGTTAGGATTAGGGGATATGTATTATTTAAATCTGCTTTTGTCATGGAATATCTTTGTTTATCCATCTATACTATTGAAAGCTTTGCTGGCATCTGTGGACTCTTAATGTTGGTAGACGATCTACCCAGGTTCTTCTGGCCTTCAGAGTTTCCTAGGAGAAGTCAGGTGTAATTCTGATATGTTTGCCTTTATATGTTTCTTGGCTTTTTCTCTTTGCTGCTCTTAATATTCCTCCTTTATTTAGTATATTTGGTATTTTGATTATTATGTAGCAAAGTGACATTTTTTTGTGTGTGTGGTCCAGTCTATTTGGTGTTCTATAAGCTTCCTGGACTTTCATTGACATGTCATTCTTATGTTGGGAAAGTTTTCTTCTATGATTTTGTTGAATATTTTTTCTGCATCTTTGATTTAGTCTTCTTCATCTTCTATACTTATTATTCCTACGTCTGGTCTTTTCCAGTTGTCCCATATTTTCTGGATGTTTTGTGTCAGGGATTTGTTAAACTTAAGAATCTATTTTCTCCTGGTCTATGTTTAATGACTGAGATTCCCCCTTCCATCTCTTGTATTCTGTTGTTTATGCTTACATCTGTAGTTCCTGGTCATTTACTTAGCTTTTCTATTTCCAGCATTCCCTCCTGCTGTGCTTTTTCCCCTGTTTCTATTCAGCTTTCAAACCTTGCACTGTTTGACTGTTTGAATATTTGGTTTGTCTTTTCCTCTATTTGTTAATTTTTTTGTTCGTTTTTCTTTTATTTCCTTAAGGGATTTTCTCATTACCTCTTTGAGGATCTCTATCAAAAGTTGTTTCTAGGGTTATTCTCTTCTACTTCATCTGTGTTGGAAAGTCGAGATTTTGCTGGTGTGCAGTCCCTAGACTCTGGTGCTATCACAATGATCTTTCTGTTATTGACTGTGTTCTTATACTGTTTTCTAAACATCTCTTCTTCTAGTGCATACTGGTGGGTGTCTCCCTCTCCTGGTGGGTACATGACCCTGTTTGTCTTACAGTGGGTTCAAGCAGGTCCAATACTCTGATGGTTCCCCTCTTCCAGAAGGTGGAGGCAGGACTAGACCTATGGTCTTGGCAGACTCTGGATAGGCTGGTCTACTTGGATGTGTTCCTCTGTGTGCAATTCCTTGTCCTTAGGAGGCTCCAAGCAGGGCACCTGATTTACAGCCTTCTTAAACAATGCCATAATCTCATGAACAAATATTCAAACACATGAGCCTATGGGGAGTATTTCACATTCAAACTGCAACATCAATGGGAAGGGAGGGGAAACTGTTAGTAGTATTTGAGTCTTGGCTCTCTGTTACCATTTTATCAGAATAGGAATCAAGATAGTCCACAGATACATGGGTGTACATCTACTATCTTTGCACACATATGGACAGGCCTACACAGACATGAACACACTTACACATGAACATGCACATGTGCACACACTCATTTACACACAGATAAACAAATACACATACACACAAAAAAGTGCACACATATGTATTCATGTGCATAGACATGTGCACACTCACAGGGCAATGTACATTAAACTCCTCAAAAGTCCTATCAATAGAGCATGCAGCTGATGAACATGTGCTGTTCCATCAATGTCTAATAAGGCAGCTTTTGATTAAATATATCTGTGAAGTTCATCGGCTTTGTCAACAATAGTAATATAAAACATATTCAAAACACACAATTCCTTGGGTTTATTCGGTTTGCAGTCACAATTGAGTGTGCTCTCACATGTGTAGTCCTAATATTCTGATAGTACCCTGGCAGGAGATTGCCACATGTTGGAGGCTAACCTGGTCAACCTAGAGAATTACAGTCACCCAAGGCCATAGAGTAAGGTACTGTTTCAAAATGAATGAAAACAAAATAAATGCTACCTAGGAGATACTAAATCCAAGCAGCTTTGCAAACATGCTTTCACCTTTTTTACATACAACTGTAGCTAGGTTTTTTTATGCTTTATATTTTGGAGATATGGGTATTTGTTATTTATTGTTTGTCCAGAATTTTGGTGAGAGTAACAGAATTCACACTATTTTATAAAGTGTATCTGGGCAGTCTAGGGAACCTTGAGGGATAGTTTTAATAGCTGTTACAAATGCTTGCTCAACTCCTTCTAGAAGTTACAGTTTGTCCAGTTCACAAGGTCATTATAAACCAAGGGGTATGCATAAACAACCAGCTCAGTTCAGAAGTTCAGCATTCTTGGCTCTGAGCATAGATTAACAAGGCCTCTAGACACTCTCTGACCTTCCCTGAAATGCCATACTTCTGGGTAGTATATGTTACCTGTTAGCCTTATCATATTTAAGGCAAAAACCCAACATACTATTGTGCATTTTACTAAGGAATATGCTCAAATTAATCTTCTCTGTATTATGCTCTTGATAATAAAACTAAGAAAGGATTAAAATAAAATTACTCAAGGGAATGAGAATACTTGAGTATTTGTATAGGAGATAAGATGCATATGAAAGATTGTGGTTCCTTAAATCAGATGAATTCATGTTTGTCTCAGTTTTCTAGACTTCTCAAATCCCCCAGGGCTGACGTTCTGTTCATAGCTCCCTAGACTTTCTGTAGTCCACAATCCCAAATTCTTCCATATCTCTCCAGCAAATGTTTTAAAGATATACAAACCACATATTTATTACCTGTTTGTCTATATTAATCACGTGTTGTTACAATAAAAGGCCTGACAAAAGTAGTTTAAGGAAGAAAGAATTTACTTTAGCTCACAGTTTAAGGGTTCAGTCCATCAGGACAAACAAACTTGAGACAGATGGTCACATTGCTTTCCCAATCTGGAAGCAGAGAAAGGAATCGTATTCTCAGCTTGCTTTCCCCTTCTTATTCAGTTCAGGACCCCAGCCAAGGAATGGAACCATTTACATTTAAGGTGCACTTCCCCCATTCAATTAAAAACTTCCTATGGACATACCCATTGGCTTATAAGCTAGATGACTCTAGTTGATAATCAGTGTTGCTCAAACACTGTGACAGATCCTAAGCCAGACATTTCTGATGCCTCCACTCATATCTGAGGTTTTATCATATGATTATTTTCGATTGAGATCTTTACTTGCCTTGAAACGTATCAAAGGCTGGTCAAACCACATGTGTTTACTTGGACATGTGTTCAAGCCAATAGAAAGTTATTTTAAGCCAGCCAGAAACTACAGTGTGTATTCAGAACCTGAGTGCAGTCCCAAGACATTCCTGGGATAGCCTTTTTAAGTACAAAAATCACATTCTGGGCAAACACACCTTAGCAAGCAACGGCGGTTAGCCAGAAGTTGAACTACGGAAGCCAAAAAAAGCAAGGTCAGTACACTTATGCACTTTCAATGATGGATTAGATCTTTTGGCTGGTGGTGCGACCTACATCCTGTATTCTAAGGTCTGAATGCTATTTTCATCATATCATCAGTTGTGCTAAGGGCTTGAGGCTTACTAAAGTCTGGGGATCTCTTAGAGTAAATCACATTCAAATACATGCTATTTCAAACAAGCCTCAGAGGAAACTTTTAAATTTTCTCTTAATTGTAAATATTAAATTACTTAATTAAAATTTAAAACATGAATTTCTTCTATGATTTTCTTGAATATATGTTCTGTACCTTTCAGCTGGACTTCTTCACCTTCTTCTATAACTATTATTGTTCTTAGGTTTCTTCTTTTCATGCCTGCCCATATTTCCTGGAAATTCTGTGTTAAGGATTTTTGGACTATACATTTTTTTTTGTCAATGGGTCTATTTCCTCTGTTGTATCTTCAATACCTGAGATTCTCTCTTCCATCACTTGTATTCTGTTGGTTATGCTTGCATCTGTAATTCCTGATCATTTACCCAGATTTTCTATTTCGAGCATGCCCTCAGTTTTTTCTTTGTTTCCTCTATTTCAGTTTTCAAGTCTTCAATTATTTGTTTGTTTGTTTGTTTTTTGTTGTTGTTTTTTTCTTGGCTTTCCTTGCTTTGTTAAGAAGTTTATTGATTTATTGCATGCTTTGGTTTGTCTTTTCCTCCATTTTTTCCATTTTCTGTTGTCTTTTCTTCCATTTATTTAAGGGGGTTTCTCATTTCCTCTTTAAGAAACTTTATAAAGGTATTTTTAATGTCTTCTTCTGCTTCGTCTGTGCTTGGATGTCAGATCTTGCTGGTAGAGAATCCCTAGATATCATATCACTCATTATGTTGCTGAATGTGTTTCTATACTGTTAGCTACTCATCTCTTCCTTCAGTAGGTGTGGGTAGGGTCTGTGATTCAAGGGATCTCTTTTCTTCCAATTGATGAAGGTGGAGACTGTGGCTTCGGTGGTTCATCTTCCTCTCTTGGTGGGGGCAGGGCCAAGACATCCCTGGCAGATGCAGTGCTGGATGGTTCAGAGCTGCCCCAAGATCTCTGGGTTCAGTGGGTGGGATAGGGCAATGTGCCTAGGTCAAGGGCCTCCAATAATTGGGAAAGAGGCCATACTTATTATTTCAAGAGTGGGTTCTAATATAAAATTCTGTTGTAAAATCTCATTTCATAGAGTTACCATTTCACCCCCTTAAATGTAAATGCAAAATATTTTCCCTTGACTCTATCGAACTTTAGAGTGGTGTTTTATTTCAGTAGCAGATATTCGCAAATGTAATGAAATTAATGTTCAAATTGATGATACCATGTATGGTTAGGATGAATGCCAGATCCAATGAGTACCTCTTTTTAGAAACACTCTTAATATCTTTATTTTTAGATTATTTCTCTACAGATATATTTTATTCTTGATACAATAAAGTGGCTCCCATATGGTTTATCTGAATTATGTAGCAGTTACAGGGCAAAGATCAACTCTAGGATTGTTATACTAGGAGACAAGATAAAGGGTACTTCCACAGTCTCCATGACATTTCCTTTTGTGCTATGGAAGACATGGAGCAAGTGACAAAGACTTTGAAAAACATGAGTGTCCAATATTTCAGGAACTTGGTTAATTGTTTCATGCAGCTTTCTGGACATGAAGAGTTGGATGTAGTTTTCAACTTCCTAGGATAAGAGGTATCCCAGGATACATTAGAAGGCAACAGGTGAGCCCTTGATACATGCAGTTATAATGAGGTCATGTTCATGGTGAACACTTTGATCAATAAATGAAATAGTTTCCCAACCATGTTTGATGGAGAACAAACTAGGATAAGAATCGGATGGGCCTTTGATACCATTAATCACTTCATCATTCTTCCAGGAGCATTGGCCAACATAGTGGAAAGAACCACAATAAACAGAATTACAAATATGCTCTATTGGCAGAGATGAGTCACTGTGTTGGAATGGCCAATTAAATCTAAAAATAAATAGGTGAAAGGTGGGAATGATGAGGAGGTTTTAAACAAGAACTTGGCTATTGGCCTTGACAATGAGAATGTCTTGGTGCTTCACAAAGACCCAAAAACAACAGTGGTAAGTACAGCAAATATGAAGACCTTGTAATCACGTGCCATCTCCAAAGAAGTCTTCATGGGTCCAACAGGCCATAGCTTTCTGGAGACAGTGTGCTTCTGCTTTGTGTTTATGTACTGACTTTCTAGGCATTTTCTTCACTCTGTAATATAATCAGAAATGGTATCATGAATCCAAATTAAGGCTTCCCCATTGTTCTAACCACTTTTTAGTATATCTCATTGGCATATGACTTAAACTACTTTTCTTTGTTGTTTTAGACAAAAATAAATATGCACTCTATACTTCGATCTTATAAGCTCTAGAACAGTTGTGGTCAACTTGTGGGTCATAACACCCCAAAGGTCATTGGAAAACACAGGTATTTATATTATGATATACCAACAAAATTACATTTATGAAGTAGCCATGAAAATAATTATATGATTGGGAAGTTTGCTACAATATGATGAACTGTATTAAAGGATCAAAGCTTTAGGAAGGTTGAGACCATTGTTATAGAAATTTGAGACACATGCTCCACAATTCTTAGGGAAGAGTCTCATTGCTCTCAGCTTTGATAGCCAGGGAACAGCACTTGGCAGCTAATGTAAACTCTTGTGCTCAACAGTAACCACTAGAAACAGCAGCCCTTGGGTATTTAAACCTAATGGAACCTGGCATAACCATGCTCAGGTCTCAAATGACGAACACTTTAGCCTTCAAAGTAACTAATTTTACAGCTCTGAAGTCCTGATTTTCAGGCCCCTCACTCACACCTTTGGAAGCTTCCTAGAATCCTCTGCCACTCAACTTTACTTCTTCACAGCTTTTATTCTTCTAGGCTGCTGGTTTTTTGGAGTTTTTCAGAATTCAGAGTTGTATTTCTGCCATGGCCATGGACTCTCATGCTGTGGCATCAGCCTTGTCCTCTTGTTTCCAACTTAGCCCACTCTACTAAAACAGAAAAGATCAGCAGCCATCAATAACATTTCACTCTGGAGAATATTTTATTGGGTTTAATGTTGCAATACCATGGTCAGAATAGGAGGGTGTTTGATGGTTGATTTAAAAAGTGAACCATGTCACAAGACAAGGTTGTTTGCATAGATAACAACAGTCTTTATCAAATGAACATTGTGTTTGTACCAATCACCTTGAATTAGGCTCTGAAACTGAACAACCAGTAATGGGTCTGAGAGTGAAGACTTCAAGGATAAGGAATAAGGCTTTGGAAACAGGACCATTAATGCAGAGGTGGAGGTAGAGTCAAAATGAGGTTTAACCCATAAGATGATCAACACAAAGACAGGGCACTAAGCCACAATGATTATGTTCAAGTGATGATACCTGGTGGAGTTTCCCATGCTCTTCCTCCAACTAGCTTAGGAATGGCATCCTTCATCTCTTCAGAATTCTCCCCTTAGCTTTGAAGTTATCTAGATTAGGAAGAGCAACCATTGGCATTTTAGGAACAAAATAATTTTTTAATCTCAAATTTTCATGTCCAAAATTAAAGAAAACAGATATTTGCAAGATTAGCCCTTTTCCAAATTTTATCTATATCCAATTTAGATGTTGCAAGTTGAGGTTTCTCTATTTGGATAGTATTAAAGAAATGTTTGCATTTAGAGTTGATACTGCCATGGGTGAAGATGTAAGGCTGACCTGATGCATTTTGTCTGTGAATCTAGGCAATGGGTGGATGAAGCTGACTGCAGTTCATATATTCACCATTCTTTCACGCACACACAAATGAAGGTTCATGCCTGCTGGAAAAGTCAGAATATGAGCTTATTTTGAAACTGGATCTTCACAGAGAAGATGAGCAAAGGGATCAGGAAGTGAGCATGGAGCTGAAGATAGGCTACAGGTCCAGGAGGGGGCCTTATTAGTGAGGAAAGAAGATACACAGACAGAATGTCCTGGGGGAGCCAAATGGGATCATTGTGTGTACCAGTGGAAACACGGAAAAGGCTGTTAGCAACATCAGAAGCTCAACAGCCGTAAGTTATTTCTGAGCCTCATGAAAATAAACACCCATCCTGCAGGCAGCTGAAGTGAAAACTGCTGATCTCCAGAACTGAGAAGTAATTAAACTTATATTACTTTTTGTCACCAGAGTTGTTATTTGTCACTTCGGCATTGCAAGCTAACAAATGACTAGAATAAAAGTGAAAAATATATCAAGAATTAATTTATATACTGTGAAATTATTCACATTGAGATAAGCATTGTGTAATCTTTGAGAAAAAATGTTTAAAATGTAATTATCAATCCAAAGAAGAAAATTGGAAATTTGATATATTCAGCTTATGGTTGCTTGTTAAGCTATGCATTAGCCAGTGATTGTGCAATTAAAGGAGCTTAAATTATGTTTAAGTATCAGGTGTTTATTTCTACTTTGGTTATAAGTCTCTCAAGCAAGTATTTCTAGTTGAAAATATATGAGGGGTAAGGAATAATGGTTAAAATTTGAGGGCAAATGAGACATCTCAGTGGATAAAGGCACTTACTGCCAAGTTTGATGACCTGAGTTCAATCCCTAGTACCCCATGGTAGAAAGCAATAAATGATTCACAAAAGTAATTCTCTGACCACCACACTCATGTGGTGGCACATGCATACTTGTATGTTCATGCATTCCTACCAACCCATGTCAATACTTATATAAATAAAAATAAAATACAACTTGTTACTCTAAATTTTATGTGAATGAAAACTCGTAGTCAAATTACAGCCAAAGTTAAACCAATTAGATTAGTAAAATATTATCTTTAACAAGTAATCAAAACATATTAAATAATGTTGCAATATTCCCCCAAAACTTCTTGTCCTTAGATTTGTTTCATATTTAGTGATAATCTATGTCCATACCATCCTGAACGTGTCCCATGTTGTCATAGTTAGTGATGAGCTGAGCTGACAGGTTTGTCATAGAATTTGCTGTAAATATCAGCAATGAAATCTATGCATTATGTTTCCAGGCATGGAAACCAGCTTAGCAGGTAGAATATTTGTGTGGCTTAATGAAGCTCTGGGTTTAGTCTCCAGTACCAGAGTTACAAGAGCAGTCTTTGACTGTAAAATTAGGAATACTTTTATAAACTCAAAAATCTTTTCAAGAAGTAAAAGCTTCTGACATCAGGTTGGATTACACTAAAGGGCTTTGGACATTTGAATAAATCTAAATTTCCTGAATTATATTATAGGCAACTCAAGAGAACTTATACATTAGGCTTAATTTTTTTTTTCAGCACTAAATTCTTAAACACAACTGTGACATAGTCCCTTCCCTAAATATGCTTTGTATTTGCTGCTTTTGCACAGCTTTGGTGAAAATAAACTTGAGGAAACAGCTTAAAGGGAGGAAATTTTTGTTTGCATTCCAGAAGCTTTACTTCATGATGACTTGATTGTTTTCAGGGATGATGATGTAGCATGAGATCCAGGTAGAGGATGTGTCCTTCAGGTACTGTTCACAGCATAGAGCAAGGAGTAAAAGGGATGGATGCAATACTCCTAGTCTTTTTCCCACTGATCCTCTTCCTCCAGTCCAGTGCTACTGGCTAATGTTTCAAGAAACTTCAAGGACACTATCACCATCTAGTGACCATGCATCCATCGCATGTGAAGTTTGTACATTTCACATACAGAGGATGATGTTTCTTTTTCTTAGACATAATATAATATATAATATAATATATAAATCTGAAATAACAAAATATGGGAATACATTTTTAGATTCCCAGTGATGTGTCCTTAAATTAGAAGAGTTGTTCTGCCAAAGAGATAATACAAAAAATATCAACAGTAATACTTATCTGAGTAGACATTAAAAAAAAAGACACAAAGTTCTATACTCTTTGTTAGAATTTCAATATATTAGACCATTTTAAATTAAAGATAAAATTAAGGATATAGCACATGATTAATATAGGTTGAGAAATGATATGTTGATGTATATAATACATACAACCTTGGTTCCATAATATTTGCATTGGTTTCAGGACAATGTTAAATTTTTCTCGAAGAGGTTTTCTTCTTTGTAAAGCTGAGTCTATCTTATGATACTTCTATTACAAAAATAAAACAATGATCTTAATTATAGGATAGAATTCCTACCGGTTTTCCTCTGCAATCAGAATGATAGTGGCAACTTTCAAAAATCATAATATATTATTAACTTTAATAATTTCATGCAGAGGGTTTTGACCATATTCACCCCACACTCCTCTGAGTGATCCCTCTGTTGTTCTTTTGATGCAACTAATACCTATAAAACACGAACAGGAGCCTCAGCGCCCACATGGAGTTTATCGCCCACATGGAGTTTATTGAGAGATGGGAGAGAGAGAGGTAGCTGGTGGCCAACCGAAAGCATGAGAGAGAGAGAGAGAGAGAGAGAGAGAGAGAGAGAGAGAGAGAGAGAGAGAGAGAGAGAGAGAGAGAGAGAGGTCAGAGAGGGAGAGCAAGAGGAGGAGCAAGAGAGAAACCAGAGAGAGCAAGAGAGAAACCAGACATAGCGATGACATGGCCATGAGCATCCCGCCCATCGTTGGGCGGGGTCAGCTGCTGCTAGTTCCTAACACCCTCAGATCCACCTCCTACCTTCTATCCTCTCATCAGATCCACCTCCTACCTTCTATCCCCTCAAAGTCTTCCAATTTCCTGCCCTTTCTTTTTAAAGAAAATAGCCTACCAAGTCAAACATGTGCTGGTTATCCTTTGCAGCATGTCTAATATCCATTAATGGGAGAGTACATACCATGTTTGGTTTTTTCCCCCCCCCCCCCTGTGTCTGGGTTACAAATTCGGGGTGATTTCTTATAGTTTCATCCATTTGCCTCCAAATTTCAAATTTCATGGTGTTTTTCAGCAGAGCAGTACTCCATTGCGAAAATGTACCACACATTCTTTATTCTTTCTTTGGTTGAGGGGCATCTTGAGTTCTTTTTATATTTTGGAGATGAGCCTTCTTTCAGGTATGGGGTTGGTGAAGCTATTTTCCAATTCTGTGGGCAGCTGTGGTGTCATTTGCATTACAGAAGCATCTAAGTTTCAGGAGGTCCCATTTACTAATTGTCAATCTAGGTGTCTGTGCTACTGGTGTTATGTTCAGGAAATGGTCTCCTATGCCAATTCTCTCAAGGGTACGTCTCAATTTCTCTTCTAAGAGCTTCAATGTGGCTGAATTTAAGCTGAGGACTTTGATTCATTAGTAGTTAAATTTTATGCATGGGAATAGGTTTGGATGTATCTGCATCTTCTACATGTCAGCATCCAGTTATGCCAGCACCATTTGTTGATGATACTTTCTCTTTCAGTTATATGTTTAGCTTCTTTGTCACAAGTCAGATGTTCATTTTTTTTTTTTTGTGAGGATTAATATCAGGGTCTTCAACTGGATTACATTGGTCTACCTGTCTGTTTATGTGCCAATACAAAACTGTTTTCATTACAATAGCGCTGTAGTAGAGCTTGAGGATTGTAATGCCACTGTAAGTTCCTTTATTTTACAGGGTTGTTTTACTATCCTGGGTTTTTTTCTTTTTCCGTATAAAGTTGGATATTGTTCTTTTAGGTCTGTGAAAAATTGTGCTGGGATTTAGATGGGGATTGTATTGAACCTGTAGATTGCTTTTTACTAAGATTGCTATGTTTATCCTACCTATCAAAAAACTTGGGAGATCCTTCCATTTTCTGGTATCTTCTTTAATTTCTTTCTTTAAAGACTTCAAGCTCTTGTTATACAGGTCTTTCATGTGTTTGGTTAGAGTTACCCCAACATATTTATTTTGTTTGTGGCTGTCATAGAGGATGATGTTTCTCTGATTTCTTTCTCAGCCTCTTTATCATCTGTATATAGTAGGGCTATTGATTTTTTGAGTTAATCTTCTATCTGCCACTTTGCTGAAGGTGTTCCCTGACAGAGTTTTTCAGCTTATTTATGTCAATATCATATCATCTTCAAATAGTCAAAGTTTGTCTTCTTCCTTTCCAATTTGTATCCCCTTGGTCTACTTTTGTTTTGTTATTGTTGCAGTGAGAACTTCATGAACAATATTGAAGAGATATGGAGAGAGTGGACTGCTTTGTCTTGTACCTGATTTTAGAAGAATCACAATGTGTTTCTCTCCATTTAGTTGGATGTTTGCTGTTGGTTTGCTATATGTTTCTTTTAATATGTCCATGTATGTTCCTGTTATCCCTGATCTCTCTAAGACCTTTGTCATGAATGAGTATTGGATTTTGTCCAAGGGTTTTTCAGCAAGGCTTTTTCAGCAACTCCTGAGATGATCATGTGGAGTTGTTTTTTCTTTTTCGTTTCTTTATATGGTGGATTGCAATGACAGATTTTCATATGTTAAACCATCCTTGCATCCCTGGGATGCAGCTTACTTGACCATGGTGGATGACTTTTGTGATGTGTTCTTGCCAGTATTTTATTAAGTATTTTTGCACCAGTGTTCATGAGGGAGACTGGTCTCTTTATTAGTTGTTTGTTTCTGTGGTTTAGGTATTAAGGTAATTGTAACCTCCTAAAAAGAGTTTGGCAGTAACACTTCTGATTCTACTGTGTGGAACAATTTGAGGAGTGTTGGTATCAGCTTTTCCTTGAATTTCTGGGAGAAATCTGCCCTGAAACCATCAGAATTTGGGGTTTTTTGGTTGGGAGACTTTTGATGACTGCTTTTTATTACAATAGGGGTTATAGGTCTATATAAATTGCTTATCTATTCTTGATTAAATTTTGGTAAGTGATGTTTATCTAGAAAATTGTTCATTTCCCTCATATTTGTCAATTTTTCAAAGTACAGGTTTTCAAAGTATGACTTGATAATTCTGAGTTTTCTCAGTGTCCATGGTTATGCCCCCCTTTTCATTCCTGATTTTGTTAATTCGCATATTCACTTTCTTCTGCCTTTTGGTTAGTTTGTATAAAGGTTTGTCTATCCTCTTGAATTTCTGGAAGAACCAACAGTTTGTTTCATTGACTCTATGTATTGTTTTCTTTATTTCTATCTTACTGATTTCAGCCTTCAATTTGATTATTTCCTGGTGTCTACTTTTCCTGGGTGAGTTTGCTTCTTTTTGTTCTAGAGCTCTCAGGAGTGCTGTCAAGTCTCTAGTGTGACTCAACTCCAGTTTCTTCATGTGTGTACTTAGTGCTGTGAACATTCCTCTTAGCACTGATTTAAAAGTGCCCATAAGTTTGGGTATGTTGTGCCTTCATTTTCATTGAATTATGGGAAGTCTTTAATTTCTTTCTTTATTTCTTCCTTGATCCAGAAGTGATGCAATTGAGCATTGTTCATTTTCCATGAATTTGTAGGGTTTCTGAAATTTGTGTTGTTGAATTCTAACTGTAAATCATTGTGATCCAATACGATACAGGGGGTTATTCCAATTTTATTAATCTATTGAGGTTTACTTTGTTGTCAAGTATGTGGTCAATTTTAGAGAAGGCTCCATGTGGTGCTGAGAAGAAATTATATCCCTTGTTTTTGGGTGCAATGCTCTCTAGATGTTTGCTAAATCCAATTAGGTCATAACTTCTATTAGTTTCTTTGATTCTTTGTTAATTTTTTGTCTGGTAGTCTTGTCCATTGGAGAGAGTGGAATGTTGAAGTCTCCACTATTAGTGTGTGGGGTTTTATGTGTGAATTGAGCTTTAGTAATATTTCTTTTATATATATGTGGTTTTCTTTGTATTTGGGACATAGATGCTCAGAACTGAGACTTCATCTTGATGGAGTTTTCCTGAGTGGAATATGAAATTCCCTTCTTCATGTCTTGACTAATTTAGTTTGAAACCTAGTTTGTTAGATAGTAGTATATCTAACCAGCTTGTTTCTTAGGTCCATTTGATGAGAAATCTTTTTACAGCCCTTTACTCTGAGGTTTACTTTGTATTTGAAGTAAAGTTGTGTTGTGTGTAGCAGAAGGATGAATTCTGCCTTTGTATCCATTCTGTTTGCCTGTGTCCTTTTATATGCAAATTAATACCATTGATGTTAAGGGATATTAATGATCGGGATTTGGTGGTGGTGGTGGTATTGTGTGTGTTTCACCTGCCTCTTTTGGCCTTTCATAATTGGGATTACCTATTCCTGTGTTTTTGTGGGTTTAGTTAACTTCCTTGGGTTGGAGTTTTCCTTCCAGTACTTTTTGTCAGGCTGGATTTGAGGATATGTATTGTTTAAATTTGGTTTTGTCATAAAATATCTTGGTTTTTCCGTTTATAAATTTTGAAAGCTTTGCTGGGTATAGTAGTTTGGGCTGGCATCCATGGTCTCATTATGTTTGACAAACATCTCTCTATAAAGGACCTTCTGGATTTCAGAGTTTCCATTGGGAAGTCAGGTGTAATTCTGTATACGTTACTTGGCTTTTTTCCTTTGCAGCTCTTAACATTCTTTCTTCATACTGTATCTTCTCTTGGTTTTTGTGTGGTTAGGGGAGTTTTTGTTTTGGTCCAGTCTAATTGGTGTTGTATAAGTCTCTAATACTTTCATAGGCATGTCTTTCTTTAGGCTAGGAAAGTTATCGTCTATGATTTTGATGAATATGTTTTCTGTCTTTGAGCTGCATGTCTTCACCTTCTTCTATATCCATTATTCTTGTTTGGTCTTTCTGTGGTGTTCCATATTTCTTGGATATTTTGTGTTAAGGATTTATTGGACTTAACATTTCCTTTTGTAGATGAATCTATTTCCTCTAGTTTATCTCAACACATGGTCTTCTCTCTTCTTTCTTTTTATTCTCTTGGTTATGCTTGCATCTGATTGTTTACTCAGATTTTCTATTTCCAGCATTCCCTCAGTTTGTACTTTCTTTCTTGCCTCTATTTCAATTTTCAAGTCCTGAACCATTTGAATTGTTTCCTTCACCTGTTTGATTGTTTTTCTTGGTTTTCCTTCCTTTGTTTAGAATATTTGTTTATTTTATTTTATTTTTTTATATTTTTGATTTGTCTTTGTCTCCATTTCTTTGATTTTTTTTCTTCTATTTGTTTAAGGGATTTTTCTCATTTCTTCTTTAAGGGACTCTATCATCTTCATAAGGCTATTTTAAAGTAATTTTATTTTGCTTCAACTATGTTGGGATGATCAGACCTTGCTGGTAAGGAGCCCCTAGTCTCTGGTGGTATCACATTACTCTCTATGTTGTTGAATATGTTCTTATGCTATTGTATTCACATCTCTTCTTCCAATGGATGCAGATGGGGGCCTCCCTATGTAGGTCCAGGGCCAAGGCTCTTATCATGATGGCTTTCCCAGTGGGTGCAGTGTTATGGCTCCAAAGGCAGCAGATTCTGTATGGTTTGTTCTGTCCCCTGGTCTCTGGGTATTCAGTGGGCAGGACAGGACAGGGTTACGTGTTTCTAAAGAGGGGGTCAAGGGCAGAAGAAGGCCCAGCACTCACCTCTCTCAGTGGGTGCAGTTCCAAAGCTGAATGGTTTGCATACTTACATGTTAAGCATGAAGAATTCAGTTCCATCACCATAACATTGTAAAAAAGGCCATATATGCTTACATGAGCTTGAAATCTCAGCACTACAGAGACAAAGACAGGAAGATCCTGGGGGATCATTGGCCAACCATCTTTGCTTAATATACAGGTTGCAGTCTAGTGGCAAACCTAGTATCATAGGACAAAGAGGATAAGTTCCTGAAAACTATGGTTGATCTCTGACTTCTGTATTTATATACACAAATACACAGATACATACACAGTCAAAAAGACACACACACATACACACATACATACACAGTCAAAAAGACACACACAAACATTCACACATGCACTTTCACATACGCACACGCATTCACACATTCACATATACCCACATTCACACATTCACACATGGATACACACATACACACATTCACTCACACACACTGACAAAGAAGGATTCCCTATCTTATTATGGTCCTATCATACCTCATTTTGCAATACTTTATTATTTATGAAACATACAGCTGATGGTTTTAGGAAGATAATTATTTTTTCACACACACATGCTAATTGGATTAAATAATTAAATTGTTATATTAACACATATAATTGGAATAGATATGTTTTAGTTTGTGAGAAAAGTGAAGAGATTGATAAATACAAATCACACAGAATAGACATCAGTTCAAAAGTAGTAAAAATTATAAACTCTGTGTGAGAGTATGATAAAGTTAAGCAGTTCTTTCTGTCAGTAGGTAGCATTTACATCACACTAGAAATGAGAAATAGGTGATGCAATGTTGTTTTACGAGTTCCCATTTACTAATTGTCGATCTCAGTGTCTGTGCTACTAGTGTTATGTTCATGATGTGGTGTCCTATATCAATTCATTCTAAGGGGTTCAGTGTGGCTGGATTTATGTTGAGATCTTTGATACATTTGGACTTAAGTTTTCTGCATGGCAATAGATATGAATCTATCTGCAATCTTCTACATGCCAGCATCCAGAAATGCCAGCACCATTTATTGAAGAAACTTTCTTTTCTGCATTATTTAAGTTTACCTTCTTTGTCAAAATTCAGGTATTTGTAGATATGTAGATTAATATCAGGGTTTTAAATTAGATTCCATTGGTCTATCTGTCTGTTTTTGTGCCAAGCTTCAATTCAAGGATTGTGGTGCCTCTGGAAGTTTCTTTATTATATATGGTCGTTTGGGCTATCCTGGGTTTTTTTCTTATTCCATGTAAAGTCGAGTATTGTTCTTTCAAGGTCTGTGAAGAATTGTGCTGGGATTTTGAAAGAGATAGCATTGAATCTGTAGATTGCTTTTGGTAAGATTTTACTAAGATTTGGTAAGATTTTTACTAAGTTGATCCTGCCTATCTCAGACCATGGTAGATTTTCCAAGTTTCTGCTATCTTCTTTAATTTTCCTCTTTAAGGACTCAAAGTTCTTGTCATACAGGTCTTTCACTTGTTTGGTTAGAATTACCCCGAGATATTTTATATAGTTTGTGGCTATTGTAACATGTGATGCTTCTCAGATTTCTTTCTCAGCCTCTTTATCATCTATAGATATAGTAGTTCTATAGATTTTTTTAAAGTTAATTTTGTATCCTGCCACTTTGCTGAAGGTGTTTATCAGCTGTAGGAGTTCCATGCTACAGTTTTTCAGGTCACTTATGTAAACTATCATATCATCTGGAAATAGTGAGAGTTTGACTTCTCTTTCCAATTTGTATCCCCTTGATCTCCTTTTGTTGTCATATTTCCCTAGCTAGAACTTAAGTACAATATTGAAGAGATGTGGAGAGAGTGACAGCCTTGTCTTGTTCCTCATTTTAGAGGAATTGCATTGAGTTTCTCTCCATTTAGTTGGATGTTTGCTGTTGATTTGCTGTATATTGATGTTATATTTGGGTCTGTTCCTGATATCCCTGATCTCTCAAAGAACTTCTTTAATGAAGTTTTGTTGGATTTTGTCAAAAGCTTTTTTTTTTTTCTTTTTGTATCTAGTGAGATTGTCAATGGTTTTATTCAGTGTGTTAATATGGTGGATTGCAATGTCAGATTTTCATATGTTGAACTATCCCTGCATCCCTGGAATGAAGCTTACTTGATCAAGGTGTATGATTTTTCTGATGTGTTCTTGGATTTGTTTTGCCAGTAGTTTATTGATTATTTTTGCATCAATGTTCATGAGGGATATTGGTTTGTAGTTGTCTTTCTTACTTGTGTCTTTGTATGGCTTGAGTATCAAGATAATTGTAACCTCATAAAAAGAGTTTGGCAATGATCGTACAGCTTCTATTGTATGCAACATTTTGAGGAGTACTGGTATTAGCTGTTCTTTGAATTTCTGGTAGAATTCTGCACTGATGCTATTTGACCCTGGGAGTTTTTGGTTGGGAGTCTTTTGAGGACTGCTTCTATTTCCTTAGGTTTTATCAGTCTATTTAAATTGCTTATCTGTTCTTGATTTAATTTCGGTAAGTGGTATTTATCCAGAAAAATTGTCCATTTCCTTTAAATTTTTGAATTTTGTGGAGTACATGTTTTTAATGTATGACCTGAAGATTCTCTGGATTTCCTCAAAGAACCAATTGTTTGTTACATTGACCCTTTGTGTTGTTTTCTTTGTTGCTACATTATTGAATTTAGCCCTCAATTTGATTATTTTCTGGTATCTACTCCTCTTGGGTGAGTTTGATTCTTTTTGTTCTAGAGCTTTCAGTTGTGCTAACTATTCTCTAATGTGACTATTCTCCAGTTTCTTCATATGTGCACTTAGTGCTATGAACTTTTCTCCTAGCACTGCTTTGAAAGTGTCCCATAAGTTTGGGTATGATTTGTCTTCATTCTCTTTGGATTTTAGGAAATCTTTAGTGTCTTTCTTTATTTCTTCCTTGACCCAGGAATGTTGCAATTGTCCATTGTTCAATTTCCACGAGTTTGTAAGATTTCTGCAATTTTGTTGAATTATAACTTTCAACCATAGTGATCTGATAAGATATAAGATGCAGGGTTTTTTTTTTTTTTTTTTGTTTTTTGTTTTTTTTTTTTTGTATCTGTTAAGGATTACTTTGTTCCCAAGTATGTGGTCGATTTTAAAGAAGGTTCCATTTGGAGCTGCGGAGAAAATATATCCTTTTATGTTTGGATAGTTCTACAGATGTCTGTTAAACCCAATTGGGTTATAACTTCTGTTAGTTCCTTTGCTTCTTTGTTAACTTTCTGTCTAGTAGTCCTGTTCATTGGTGATAGTGGGGTGTTTAGGTTTCCTTATATAAGTGTATGGAGCTTTATGTGTGATTTGAATTTTAATTATGTTTATAATGTTTCTTTTATAAATGTCGGTACCTTTGTATTTGGTGCATAGATATTCTTAATTGAGACTTAGTCTTGATGGATTTCTTCCTGTGATGAATATGAGATGCCTGTCTTCATTTCTTTTGATTAGTTTTAGTTTCATGTCTGACTTGTCAGATATTAGGATAGCTACTCCAGATTGTTTCTTGGGTCCATAAGAGTGGAAAATCTTTTCCCAATCCCAGTTTACTCAATGGTCTGACTCAATGTCTTTGAAGTTGAGGTGTGTTTCTTGTATGCTGCAGAAGGATGGATTCTGTCTTTTTATCCATTCTATTCATCTATGCTTTTTACATTTGAGTAAAGACCACCTATATTGAAGGATATTAATAACCATTGCCTGTGAATTCTTGTTTATTTTTGATTCATTGTTGTGGGGATACAACCTCCCCTTTTATTTCTTTTTGTTGTTGGTAAAGCAAGATACTGTATTTGCTATGATTTTCTGAGTATAGTTAGTTAGCTTCTTCAGTTTGGGGTTTGTGGATATGTATTGTTTAAATCTGGTTTTGTCATGGAATATGTTGGCTTTTCCATCTATAGCAATTGGATGGTTTGCTGGTTATAGTAATCTGACCTGGCATCCATGGTCTCTTGGTATTTGTAGAACATTTATCTAGGACATTCTGGCTTTCATATTTTCCAATGAGAACTTAGGCTTTTATATGTTACTTGGCTCTTTTCTTTTGGAGCTCTTAATATTGTCTCTTTATAATGTATGTTTGGTGTTTTGATTATTATGCGGTGGGGGTCTTTTTTGTGATCCACTCTTTTTGGTGTTAGGTGAGCTTCTTGTACTATCATTGGCATGTCTTTCTTTAGGTTGGGAAAGCTATCTTCTATTATTTTATTGAATTTGTTTTCTGTTCCTTTAATTTAGGTTTCTTCACCTTTTTCTATACCTATTATTCTTAGGTTTGGTCTTTCTGTGGTATCCCATTTTTCCTGGATATTATGTGTTAGGGATTTTTTTGGACTTAAGATTTTCTTTGGTCAATGTATCTATATCCTCTAGTGTTGAGATTCTCTTTTCATGTCCTCTGGTCTGTTTGTTATGCTTACATCTGTATTTTTTTTTATTTTTTACCCAGCTTTTCTATTTCTAGCATTCCCTTATTTTGTGTTTTCTTTACTGTCTCTATTTCAGCATTCGGTCTTGAACTGTTTGAATTGTTCCCTCTGCGTGTGTGTGTGTGTGTGTGTGTGTGTGTGTGTGTGTGTGTGTGTATATGTGTGTGTGTGTGTGTGTGTATGTGTGTGTTTTCCCCCTTGGATTTTCTTACTTTCTTTAAGAGATTTATTTTTTGTATTTTTGGATTATCTTTTCCTCCAATGCCTGTAATTTTTGTTTGTTTGTTGTTTTCATCCATTTCTTTAAGGGACTTTATTTTCATTTTGTCTGTGAGGGTCTCTGCTATCTTCATAAAGTTGTTTTTAAGGTTATTATCTTCTGTTTCATCTGCTTTGGGATGTTCTTTCTTGCTAGTGTAGAGTCCCTAGACTCTGGTGGTGTCATATTGGTAATTCTGTTGTTGAATGTGTTCTTATACTGTCATCATCCCATCTTTTCTTCCAGTGGGTGCTGGTGGGATCTCACTCTCCTGGTGTACACAGGTTCAAAGTTCTCTCCTGGTGAGATCAGGCAGGTCCAAAGTTCTAATGGCTCACCTGGTGGGTGCTGGAAGGTCAGACCTGCCCAGTATGTACAGGTAGGACTAGGATTGCAATGTTGGCAGACTCTGTATGCTTTCCTAAAGCATTCCTTGGTTTAGGAGAATCCAGGGAGGGTGAGGGGAAGGGAGGCCAGGGAAGGACCCACACTTAACTTTCCAGGCATGTATGTGTAGGCTGGACTAGGACTGCAATGTCAGCAGACTCTGGAAGGCTTGGCCTGTAGTGGGGAGGGGTCTACTATGCATGTACACAATCCCTGGTTCAGGAAATTCCAGGGAGAGTGAAGGGATGGAAGTCTAGAAAAAGGCCCACACTCATTTCTCCAGTGGATATAGGCAGGGCTAGAACTTGGCTAGCTCCCTTGTAATCATTAACCTATTTCTATTAATCATTTGGTGGATACATGGTGATTGCCAGGAAGCTCCTCTCTGCCTTCCTCTTCCCATCATTCTCCTAGTTTGGTAGCCCTGCCTATATTTCCTGCCTGACTACTGTCTAATCAGCATTTACTCATCAGCCAATAAGAGAAACATATTCTCACAGCATACAGAAGGCATCCCACATCACTTTTCATTTATTTAAATTATTTAAAATATTGAAGTTTATAAAGTGACAAATAAATAATATTTCTATAACTTAAGTGCCAAATATCTGAGAATATTTAAAAATGTCAGTCAGAAAAGGAGTAAGTACAGTACGATGTTAAATATGGAACACTATGCAGCATTAAAGTATATTAGAAAGTTTTAAGGATAGGACACTTTGAAGAAACAGAAAGTTGAATATCCTTAGCATGGGGTGCTCCTAAGTAAGCTGTATTCAAATGCAACAAAAAATATTAAAATCTATAAGGTAGAGTCTAAGCCTATTTGTCTAAGTATCTAGAACTCTACCCATCTACAAGACATCCACAAGTGCTCTTAAAGGCTGAGATAATTCTCCTGTCCATGGTCCAAAATCTATTTTCATTTTAATGCATTCATTTAAACATATACTTTATCAACAATGGCACATTTAAGTCAAATTTCAATTTTTTTTTGCTATTGTTACAGAAAATATGCTAATTTAACATTATTATAGAAAATTCTTCAAATATATCAAGAAGTAAAGACATTATTAACTCTCTGCCATCCCTTTGCTTTGTTCAAAGAAAAAGTATTATTTGGTGCAAGAACTCTTTGTAAATCTTTGTAAAACAAAGATTACAACTATAAAATCATTGTATAACCATTTATTTCATTTAGTAGTGAAAATGTCATTACCTTCATATTGCTTATTTCTGTAAATGTTTATGCTAATTATTATATAATCATAATGTTGTCTCAGTTTAATCTATTATGATATGAGTGAGAGATTCTTAGAGAAAGAGATACTTTGTTTTGTAAGACCCTCAGAATGAGGACTCTTCCAGGTTTGGTCGATACCCCAAGAACTCAATGTCCAGTCCAGTTGCTGCAAAACTCAAGAGGCTTTAATGAACAGGAAACGTTTGCGCAAACGGGCTCCTCCAGCACTCAGGCTAGAGAGAAGCCCCCTCTCTCTCCAGGTGTTTTTAAAGGCAACCCCACAAGCTTAGGGAGGGGGTGGGACCCTCTGTCCATTGAGTACGTGACCCTTGGAGGCCGGATGGTCTGCTATTAGGGTCAGCGGACCTTAGGGCCTCAGGTGTGCTAATTAATCTTGTCTGGGCAAACCAGAGTTACAGCTATCTCTTGACCCTATTTACCACCTGTTGACTCACAGGAAAGGAGGGGCAGTGTGAATTTTTCTTATCTCAGGGCCTTGTGAGAGGAAGCTAGCAAATTCCAAGGAACAGATATTGGTTTCCAGGTTAGTCCATCATTAACATTACTTTTTAGGTCTTTTCAGTTTTTAGTTAAACAAAACAACCCACTTTCTCATCAGAAATCTACTATGATCATTTTTGAAACAAATAACATGGTTGTTCTGGTTTTCCCTCCATACGTAAATATTTTGTATATCTTATTCCTACTTAATTTGCATCAAGAGTACCTACAGTGCATCAAAGTTAAATTGCTACTCAAAGTCTTTATTGTCATCTTAGTGAATTATGTGAAAAATAATTGGCTAGCTTATATTTGAGAAGCAAGGTTTCAAAAGTATAACTCAGGAAACCCTGTTAATTATCAAGGCTAAATTCATTTTATCATAATAATAAATTACCCAAGTCTTGAAGACAAGACCATGAAAATAGATGGGCATACATACTCAGAAGACAAAAAGCCTTTGTTTTTGCTTCATGCATTAGCTTATCATTGATCTATTCCCCAGTAATGGGTAGAAAATTCCAACCCATGTCCACAACCCCTCCTTATCTGTAGGAGTCTGTTGGGCCTTAAAAGACTCAAACCCAAGCAAGGCCTAGTAAGCGCTGGATAACTTTCTGAGCCTGACTAGGGTTTGATGACTGGCTGGACTGGCTCTTCTATAGCTCTATCAGCCAGAGGACACAGCAGGGGAGCTTGCTATTGTTACAGTTGGCAGAGAAACAATGCAAGTGTGGTAAAAAAAAAAAAGGAAACTTGTTTCACCCTGTGTTTTTACAAGGTTCTGGTTCTAACTTCTGGAGTCCAGTGTCAAGCCGTTTATTTTTACATCTTTAACAACAGTAAAGTTTTCGAACAAAAGTTTTCTCATGACAGTTATGGCAAGAAATCATTAGGTTTAGCTACATCAACGCTCATCTTTTCACCAAAGCAACCTGTTTCCACAAGAATAGGTTGTATTAACAGAACAATAGAGCTCCGGATAAGGGACTAGGAAGGAAAACATAAGAATGGGTTCTATTGACTTAGAAACTGTGCTCAGGATAAGGTCTTGGAGAGGAAGTGATTGCACTACTGACTGAAAAATAATGCTCAATAATCTGGGTGATTCAAATGAAGGTTGGCTCCCTAGACTACTGAAGATCACCAGGCTATCAAACAACATCCACTCCAGCCTAACAGCTGAACAGATGCCAACTTCTTCCTTTGAAGGAAAAACCTGCCTGTTTAACAGTTCTGATTTCTCTAGTGCTTAAACTGTGATCACATGGACCTCATATACATCTACATATATTAGTTCTGAAACAACTTTCCTCCTGTTTCAAAAGCCCTTTCCCTTTGGAAAATGTAAACTCCAAGACCCAGTGCTCATCTTACTGTGGGACCTCTAACTTACCTTTTCTCTAAACAGAGACTCCAAGAATTGAACTGATCTCTTTTCCAGCATGCCTAGCAACATCTATCCTAGGTGATTCTAAGTCCTGTCGGGTTTTCAATTAGTGTAAACCACTATATCCATTTAGCAATAACACCTGGGTTTGACCTCTGACTTCCAAATTTTTGTGAGCACACTGGTAATTGTACCTTCCTCACAGACACATGCATCAGCACATGTATAAACATAAACTAAACCCCAAAAATGCACGTTACTTAGATCCTCTGATAGTTTCTGACAAGGGTTTCTCCAAGCCATTGCTTGCTATTTGCAGTAACATACACCTAAATGATCAGAATCAATGAATGCATTTTTTCTGTATCTTCAAACAAAGAAACAAAAACAGCCCACTGGAAACCTGGTCCATTCAATATAAGGATGTATTTATTTATACCTCTTAGTTATTTCAACTAGTCAGAGAATCCAAAAGATAACACATAATTAAGAATATCCTTCAGCTCTAGAATACAGTGTGATTTGACTTGTAAGTTTTTCATGTTATTTATTATCTAGTCAAGACTTAGATAAATGGATACACGTTGATCAAGTTCCACCCATACAGACTTGGTTTCCATGTGCCAGGCATTATGCTTAATGCAAAGACCAGGGAAACTACACACAAGGAAACATAACTCCTATTCCAGTTAAGCGGTGTACTAAAGGCAAAGATAACAAGTACACCAAACATGTCAGTGTACTTTTGGAAGCTGAGTGACAGAATTTTGCTCAGAATTCTGTGTGCACAGAGGGACTTTAAACATTGACATAGCAGATGCTGTTACGAGCCATGGATTTGAGATAGAAATATAAAAAGCAACTGTGCTCTGGCATTGCCACAGAAAATCTACTTTTCTGTCATCATCTCTTTAAGTGCTGAGGTCAGAAAGATAGCTCAGTAAGGATAGTTCCACTGCATGATCATGGCTGCCTGAATGCAGATTCCCATAACCCACGTAAAAGACAGGTTTGATGATACTCAGTTGTAACCAGAGTGCTAGATTTATAGGTCAGACTAGAGAAGTGGGAACCCTAGAACTCTGGTCAGTTAGCCTAACCAATATGGTGAGATCCATATAAAAATGAGAGACAATCTCAAAAAACAAGAAGGAGAGGGATAGGGGAAGTAACATGACACTATTTATCGTGTGCACATAGCAATAAAATTGAGTAAGTAGATTACCCACACACTTATAAATTTGTATAACACACACAGAGTCCTATAAGTGTATGTGGGTACACTTGCTTTCATTCATCTCTAACCAAATAAAATGCTTTAAAATTGGGAATTATATAAAACAAATTGTAATACTCTATTTTAAAAGCTTTCTGACTATAGACACATGTACTTTGATATTTCTCCTGTTTATATCTTTTGATTTATATGACAAAACTGATAATAATTCCTGAGGTATCTTGTGGTATTCAAATATGCAGACTAAAGATGCCACTTTTTTATTTTTGTCAAGACAGATTAAAAGGTATTTACATTCTTATCTGAAGCACAAAAATTATGAACATGTTTCTGTTTGTATATTTGTGTGTGTGTATGTACATGAATGTGCATCAAATGGTATGTGTGTGTGTGTGTGTGTGTGTGTGTGTGAGAGAGAGAGAGAGAGAGAGAGAGAGAGAGAGAGAGATTTATGACACTAGCTGTAGTTAACTAAGTGGACTGGTGTTAGAGAAACGAAACTCTTTTTATTGGAACAATTTAGTACTGTCTTACAAGAGTTTTCAGGCCATTCTGATGAAGCTCAGAGTCTGGAGGCCAGGGAATCTGGGGATTCTAGAGTGGGATACCATAGAACACAGGGTATATGTTAAAAGATAAACACAGACCTACAGCATCATCTCTGAGCAAATAGTCAGCAGAGAGCCACTGGTGCTTACCAGTCTGTAGAGCACAATGGAGATTTACTAATACAAGCTACAAAAGCATCCACAAGGTTTACATCCTCATATCTTCCAAAATGGCCTAAACAACTCTTAATCTCTGTAGGAATCCCGATTATTCATAACAGTGGATAGAAAAAACGCCTTGATTTAGAAGCAAGGAATAAGTAACCCAATTGAATGCTCGTCTTATATATCTAAATGTGGCCCAAGAAGCAGAATTTTAAAATTCAGATTTTAAATGATAAAACCATTTCCTACTAACCTAAACACAAACTAAAAAAAAAATCACAATATTTAAAAGAATGTAAGAATAATGAGCATGTGCAATGATGAATTTAGAATATCTCACTTCCAAATAAAAGGCCTACAAAGTCTGGGGAACATCAATCCATGAAATTTGAACAATGTTAGACTATGAAAAAATTGATGGGAAGTTGTAAATCCTACCCAAAGTTTCAAATGCATAAACACTCTCAGAATGGCAAGTAAACAGATCACACCATAAGGCTGAGAGGAAATGAAGTCTAAATGTTGTCATGGAGATTGCACAGTGCAAAAGAAAACAGTGATTTTGAAGATAAGCCAGTAGGAACTACTCAACAGAAAGCAACAACAAAGTTCCAGAGACAAGTAGAGCATCCATGAGGAGGTGCAAGCTAACCCTGTCAAGGTGTGTGGAGAACATAAAAGAGATGACACTAGAAAAGTTCTTACAAAGATGACCAAAAAAAAAAAAAACAAAAACAAAAAAAACCCCACATATCCAAAAATTCAATGAAACCTGGGTAGAATATCACTAGCAAAACATTATCCTCTGTGTGAAATAATTAACTCACTCAGAAGCAAGCAGCCAGAGGGAGGTTTTTGTGGAAAGGATAACAAGCTAGAAACATAGCAGCTCTTACACCTGAAATATTAACACTAATAACAAACAATACCACAGAATATTTGTAATGGGAAAGATGGACTTAGCAGAGACTGGTATTTGCCCTGTGTCCTGTCAAGCAAATAAAACAATAGGTGAATGAACACCCAGAGCTCCCTTCCCTAGCAAACCAGGCTGAGCTACTGCTCTGTAGGCAGAGAGCATGCTGCCAAGCTTGAGGATTGCAAGGACCTGTATGTTAGCATGAGAGAAATGATTTCTGCAAGTTATCCACTTATTTCAGCACACATATAAACATACATGTGCTTGTGCTCACAAACACACAAACATACACACACACACACACACACACACACACACCCTTGCACACATACACACCAGATATTTGAATAAGTGAAAATTAGAAATGTGATGGCCATTTTAAAAGAACTAGCAAGCAAGTCCCATTATGGGGACTATGTACCACTGCCTTTGCAGTTCAATCCCTGATGCCCAGTCTGACTTGCTATGCTACCATAGAGGGCACAACCTCTTAAGAGAATTAGATCATGGGAATTTCTGGGGAGGAAATGCACCAGGTTCTTGGTGCACTAAAGTATAGATAGAACATCTATTTGAAAGCTGAAAGTAGGTCAACGTATTCACAAAATGTGCATGGAAGGCAATGCAAAAGGGCAGGCCCTTCAGAAGACATGTCACACATATTTTGTCTACATTTTATTTATTTATTTACTGAATTATTTATACATTAAGTGCATGTAGAGAGGGAGAATGGGAGGGAAGGAATATTGATGACACATGGTGGTGATCAGAGGACAACTTGCAGGACTGATTATCTCTATGTATAATTTAGGATGTAAATATACTTTTACCTGATTTGCCACCTCCCTTTTTGTGCACTTTTAAAATTGTGGTTCTACCATGTTCAAAAAGACTGTGGCTGGGTCTTGTTTGATTAAAGGAACTTTCATAGTTATTGTTAACCAGATATCATTGCCAAGCTAGATATTGAGAACCACAAACCAGTAATAAACTGATGAGACCTTGAAACAGGGCACAGACAAATTCCAGATTTTGGATAGTGCTTTAGGAGAAAGAAGTTTAAGAGAGCTAACATAGAAAATTTTTATGTTATCATTCTGTGTGTTTCTTATTTACATATTTATTGAGGGACTGAAAGGATGACTCTTCCATTAAGAGATCTTTCTGTTCCTGCAGGAGACCTATGTTCAATTCCCAGCTGCCCTTGTTCTCAGTGTCCATGCTTGAAAGATTAAATTGCCTGTAAATTTACTTCCAGAGGATCAGCTACCCTCTCCTAGCCTCCACAGGCATCTTAACTCCCACACACATATTCTGCCCCAAACACAGATTAAACACACACACACACACACACGCGCGCACACGCACACACACACACACACACACACACACTAAAAAATAAGAATGAGTACTGAATAGTACTGAATTATGTAGCTCTGCTTCTTCCTAAATATCATTGGTGCATTGGTCTATGAGGGTGGAGAGACCCAAAGTGGGGAACACAGTTTATACAGCTGTGTAGATGACTTTGTTGAATCATCTCAGCTTTATTTCAGAGCATAGGGAATATATAGGTTGGGAAGCCTAGGGACCAACAATAATTTGCATTAAGTAGGACATCCCTATAATAAGGCTACATCTGTGGCAGCATGGTCCTACAGCAAAGCTCCTAGTACAAGCCTTAGTTACTATTTGTGCAGCAAGTAGAAGGTTTCTAGCAGGAAACTATGCCAAAGATCATGGTAGTGATGAGTCAGTCATCTGGGCCTAGGGTCATGCTCCAAATAAGGGCAGGTAGAGAGCAAGAAGCCCTTACATGGGACAGGGAAGGAGTTAGTTGTTCATGTTGTCAAATACAGAGAAAGCTACCAAGCTATGGTCAGACTGCAACCTCTGACAAATAGGATTTCCCAACAGAATTACATGGAGAGATGTAATAATTTTCAAGAATCAACATTTCCATTAATGACTGTATTTTCCAAAATGTAATCTTAACACCATCATTTACAATGAACAAATCCTACTAAAGGAATGAGTTTTATTTTTAATTCAATTCATAAATACTCCTTTGTGGGTAGATGCAATTAATTCATGACAACCTTGTGACATATGTTATTAGGTCTAAAACAGCATCATTGCTCTGTGCTGGAAAATTATACCTCCTTCCTTCATTTGCAAGCCTCCCTGCTCCTTCTGGTTTATTGTCAGTATAATCAGGTTATGGTTTCTATTTCAATTATGAAATATAACTCATAAATCACAAGAAATCATATGCTCTCATTTTTCTCATTGTTCTTCCTTCCTTCTTGATGATCCAGGGTTCTTTCCTTTTAATTTCCTTTGAGATTAAGAGAACTTCATTAAGGAATGGTGAGATAGTTCATCAGACAAAAACAATTTGTGCCAAGATGGACAGACCACCTTCCTTCAAATGTTAGGGCTTCTATGGTGAAAAGAGAGAAGAGAATTCTACAAATTGTCTTCTAACCCTGAGTCACTTGCTTTTGGTATACATATGCACACACACACACACACACACACACACACACACACACACACACACACACACACTCATACACACAAAATACAAATATAAAAATTTAATTGTCAAAAGTTCATTTAAATGACATAGGACAAGTCATACAGTACCAATAGCAACAACAAATTCAGTAGTCTTCAGTTTAAAAGTGTTCTTTCTTCACTGCCTATGTAGGGTATAGTTTAGCTGGATATAGAACTTCATTTAAGCAATGGTGGAGAGGCTACCTTAAATGTCCTTCCTCTATAATGAGAATGATGACTACTTTAATTGCCATTCTGGAGCCTTAGTCCAATAGCTGAGGAATGCAAAAGCAGAGAACCACAGTTAAGTGCTGATCTGAACTCCTGGAATCCAGTTGTAGAGAGGAAGGAGTAATGAACAAAGGGGTAAAGACCATACTGGGGAAACCCACAGAAACAGCTGATCTGAAGAAGTGGGAACTCATGGACCTCAGTTGACAGTTGGGGATCCAACATAAGAATGAACCAGGCTACCTGAATGTGGGTGTCAGCTAGGAGGACTGGGCAGTCTATAGGTCCTCTAGCAGTGGAACCACTATTTATCCCTAGTGCACAAATGCACTTTGGGAGACCATCCTCAAGGAGGGATACTCTCCTAGCCTAGATACATGGAGGAAGGCCTAGGCCCTGAAGAAAATGACTTGACATACTTTAGAGATCACCCATGGAAGGCCTCAATCTCCCTGGGGAATATGTGGGGCATGGAATGGAGGGGCCAGTGGTGGACATGGGAGGATGGAAGGCAGAGGGAACTGGTATTGATATGTAAAATAAAATTGTTTCTAATTTAAAAAAAAAAAATTCTAAAGAAAAACTTGTAGTTAATTGGTAGTAGTTAGCTTATCCTCTTGTTTAATTTATTCACATCTATCCTTTCTTTTTTCAACATTTATTTTATTTTATTTGAGAATTTCATATGTAAGTAAGCACAGTATTTATATCTGCTCTCTACTTATATGGCAGCATATTCAAAAGCTGTAAACATTCAAATTTTATTCTGTCCATAACTAGCTGTTTCTCTAGTATTCTTGAAATCCTGTTAGTTCTAATTTTATTTTTATTACTTATCTCATTCTTTATCATAATAATGATTGATCTAAGTGCATGTTACTATATGTTACTACAATTTATTAAATATGTAGGTCTGTAGGTTTTTCAGCTGTTATTTCTTATATTATCTTCCCATCTCTGCTCCTTTTCTTTTGTCTTTCTGGGATTCAGATGGTAAAACATTGAATATTTACCTCTTCTCAAAGGTACCTGGTCTCTTTATCTTTCTGTTTTTTTGAAAAAAATTTTCTCTGCTTTTCAGATTAAATTATTTTATTAATTTAATATATATGCATGTATACATACATATGCATATATATTCATATTTAGATATGCACATACTTATCAATGTGTATACATATACATAATGTTTAAAAATATATAAATAAATTGCAATTCAACTATTGAACAGGTTTTTAGTAATTTGCTAAACCTTTTCATTTCATAGTTTTCATTTGCTTTTTAGTTTCTCTATTGTGGATTTAATATGTTTTGAGATAATTTGCATTATTTACTTGAGTATTTATATAATGACTGCTTTAAATTCAGACAGAAAATTATGACATGAACATTTGTTGTCTCATAGTTAATGTATTTTTGTTATTTAGTGACATGTCCAACATGGCATGTTTTAATTAAAACCATTTCCTTTCAGTTCCTCTCCAATTTCCCTATCATCCACAAATACTCTTTCTTTACATCTACTGATAATATCTATAAAACACACTAAGTCCACTTACTATGCAAGGACATAGAAAAATCTACTGGGATGAATAGCCTCCCAGGACCCACGTCCCTGAATAAAGCTCATCATCTTCTCCAGTAGTCATCAATGGCTAATATTTCCCAACAAAGCTTATAAATGCATCAGTCTCTACCCAGTCCAAGCTTGTGTTTTGGCTAGCTTTACCTTGTGCAAGCAGGTATAGCTCTGGTGAGTTTGGATATTGGTTACATGCTTCTCTGCTATAGAAATCTTCTACCTCTTCTTCTTATACTCATTTTTCCAAGATGACCCCTGACACTTGATGGTAAAGGTTATGAGAGAGCTGTACCATTTAAGCCAAGAACTTCAATTGATATCCCAAATGGTATAATAATGTCATCAATGTTATGATGGTAACCAATACTTTTTAATTGGATTTAAAGCTTAATCTCAGAAGAACAAATCCATGCTTATTACTAAGAACCAAAACCCAAGGTTGCCTAGGTCATTGTTTCTTGGTGAGAATCTAATAGTATTCTGCTAAATATAGAGAATATTAAACTATCTCCTACCCCATAGAATAGTGAATCCTCTAATCCACCTCAGAAAAGCTTCTTTTTATATTAACGGTGGTTAATACAGAGATCAGTAACTGGTCAGCACGCAGAAATTAATGCATTTACTTATTCAACTTTTAGTATTGGTGCTTAGCAAAATGATACATTTTAATTGTAAGTTTTTATTAATCTATTTGTTAGTTATTTATTTTTATGTGTAATTTACATGTCCATGTGTGGATGTGTCTGTATGTGATTGAGTTGTGGAGGCCAGAGTTTAACATAAGTGATATCCTTAGTCATTTTTTTTTGCCTTACTTGTTCAAAGAGTCTTCTTTGTACCCCATGAGATGGTATATTTTGCCATCTTCGTTAACCTAATCTAGGAAATTTCTAACAGAGATTTATCTTGTAGATGATTGTGGATCCTATCACATTGACAGTCCATTCCACATATTGAATATTGTCAAAATATAAGAAAAGCCCAACAGCAAACCATGGTGAGAAATAACATTGCACTTTTCTCTTTCACTGTACCTTGGCTTTGTTTTCTTTTTTTTTTTCCATCTCTTCTACTGTAGAATAGAAATCACCACAAAATTAATATATGCCTAGCAATAAATGGTGAGAGATGATTCCATAGTTACAAGCAGTTGCTGCTCCTGAAGAACATGCAGATTCATTTCCTGGCCACCCACATGGCAGTTCACAAGTATCTATAACTCCATTTCTATAAGGTCCAGTACACTCTTCTGGCCTGAAATATGAAGAACATATACATATATTCATTTAGGAAAATACTCATACATCTAAATGTAAATAAATAAATATTTAAAAGAGAACTATGCCTAACAAACCCCTGAAAATCTCTTTATATGCATTCCTGTTCTATTTGTGTGGATATATCTTACTTCCTCTATAACCTTTCTCTGGTCTTGGGCTTGCTCTTCATGCAAACAACAATTCAGCCTTGTGCACCTTAGTTATTTTCTTCTGGTCTCCACTGTTCATATTTGTAAAACGAAGTCTTAATTGATGGATAGTTCTATAAATTGCATTATTATAATTCCTATACAGTAGTCAAAGATCATTTCTTGGCCCAGTGGCAGAAATGATCATTCAAAAATTTTTAAAAGATGTAATCTTGCATTCAAATGTCCCTGTACAATTCTGACAATCATGAGGATATGTGTAAAAACTAAAGATTCTTCTGATTCTGTAAGTTGGCAATTTTTATGAAACATTTATTATTCATTCACTTCAAGAGAAAGAGACACTTAATTCTCAAGGCAAATTTTATATATATATATATATATATATGTATGTATGTATGTATGTATGCCAAATGTGAGCATATGAGCATCACTGAACATCAGTGGAAATGAAACAGCCAGGAGGCTGTATCAGCTGTGCTACTTAGTGGGTGTCAGGTAAGGGAGGGTACAGCAGACATCCCACACCACACCCACATTTCACTTTTAATTCTGTTCTGCACTCTCCCAAAATATGACTACTTTCTATACAGACTTCTCTGTGACTTTTCAAAATGTTTTCCACAAAGAATCCATGGAAACTTGTAGCAAATGTGGTATTCCATAGTCATACTACAGATGCTGATGGATTAAAAAGATTAAAATTAAAAAAAAAAAAACCAAAGAACTAGGTATATGTCAGATTTCTGGGTAGAATTTTGTACCTTCAACAAGGTATCACCGAATGTGAATATTGGGGAAAAAGAGAACATCCTTTTTATCCTGTGGTTATGAATACAGTACAATGACAATGTTTAAATTACAGAGGAAATTTTCCATCTAAATAACCACTAAAGCCACTAAGTGGTTATTTCCAATATACAAAGGAACATCACCATGTAAAAGAAGATGAGTCTGAACAAAAGAAGAAAGTCGTAGCAAGGAAACTATGCTTAGTGTGTTGATCAATCACAGGCTATGAAAACACACTAGTAGTTTTGGAAGTAGAAATTCATACCTTGGTGATATGGTGGTCTATTCAGTTATATTTGAGTAATTTAGTGTTGGTTTATGATATTTGGTGTCTTGTATACATAAAGTGTAGCAGAGTTGTTCCTAGATGGTTTCACATTTGACTGTGGCTGTGCATTGGCTTATGGCACATGTTTGGAGACCAGAGGACAACTTTTGTGCTTCTGTACACTAGGGTAACTGGTCCACAATCTTCTGAGAATTGTGTCTTATGCCCCCTTCTTTTACCCCTAGGAACACAGAGATCAGAGGTATGTGCTGTCACATCTAGCTTTCTGTGTGTTCTGAGGTCCAAACCCAGGTCCTCATACTTTCAGAGCAGGAACTTTGCCAATTAGAGATCTGTTCCCAGAAAGTAAGTTGGGTTTCATTCTGCTTGGATTTTTGGTGTCTCTAAATATGAACCTAGAAAGCCTTCAGCAGATGTCTAAGGCCATCTCTTCTCCAGAGGCTGCATTTCTTTAAAATCCAGGCTCACTTTCTTGTTCTGTGTCACAGTTGCTCTCTGCTGTGGGTCCCTCTGGTAACTCCAGTTCACACAATGGGTGTTTTCTGTAGCTACTGCCTAGTTACTATCTACTAAGACATGAAATGAGACTCAAGTCCAACATTGACTAATCCTTGGAAAAACAAGCAACAAACAAAAAACAGCCAATCAACTAAATACACTACCTCATTAAACCAGACAACTGTTTTTAAAGCCTGGAAGGGCTCTAGAGTCAGAGTCCCAGTTATTTCATCAGGGCTACCTTACTTACCTTTTGGAAGTTGTCTCCCAACCCCATGTGTGTGCTGTTTACCTGGAGCCGAGCTGTGTTTGGTTTAACTTCTTCTCCCTGTGTCACTCATCTCTTCTCTACACTCTCCAGCTTTCCATGGGTAATTTGAAGTACTGACTCTCTTCACTTCTCTCTGAAGTAGATTCAGGTTTTGTTCTTATTCTGATTTTAGTCCTTTCCTTGGTCACGGTGAGACAGCTTGTACTTTGCCATCTTAGCCATACATTAGTAATTGTTTCCTAATGAAAGTATTAAGACGTTGTGTTTTTTGAGTTCTTTCTATATCTTGGAAATTAGTCACATGTTGGAAATGGAGTTGGTGAAAATCTTTTCCCATTTTGTAGGCTGCTGTTTTGTTCTATTGACAGCATGCTTTGCCCTACAGAAAAGTTTCAGTTTAACAAAATTGAGGAGTTGCAAAGTTAAGAATGTTAAGTTCCTAGGACATTATCAATTAATGACTTTGATTAGCTCATTTCTCCCTCAAATAAATTGTTACATGAATGCTGATGCCTAGGTGAACAGCAAAATTAGCACAGTATAGCAACTTTTCACAAACATGGATGGGTAAGTGACTACAAAAATTTCTTGGAAATGGAGACTGTTGAGTGTTAAGGGGAGATGTAAGCATGGGGGCTATTATAATGAATAAATTTAGGAGCTGAATCAGGTTTTAAGAGAACTCACAATTTTTAACTCTGAGTACTGCCCTAAGCACTTGTGTCAGGCAAGGCAAAGACATCTGTACCTCCAATTTCTGGAAATTTGATGCATTTTTTTTCTTCCTTTTCTGGCATTAGACAGACATGTTGATGAATAGAATTGAATCAAAGACTCAGATGTATATCAACATTCCTAAAGATACCTGAATTTTTTTTTTTTATAAAGAAGCCAGACTTATACAAAAAAAGCATTTTCAACAAGCAAATGGTCCTAGACTGACTGAATGTCAAAACGCAGAAGAATGCAAATAGAAACATTTATATCACCTTGCCTAAAACTCAAATCCAAAGGCTTAAAGACTTAAATATAAATTCAGAAACTCTGAACTTGATAGAGGAGAAAGTGAAGTATAGCCTTGAGAGTAGAAAGTGGGATATAGCCTTGATCACCATGGCAATGGCACAGGACCCAACAACTTCCTACATAGAACACCAATAACATAGACACTAGGTTCAGCAATTAGCGCATAGGTCCTCACGAAACTGAAACTTTTCTGTAGGGCAAAGCATGCTGTCAATAGAACAAAACAGCAGCCTACAAAATGGGAAAAGATTTTTCACCAACTCCATTTCCAACATGTGACTAATTTCCAAAATATAGAAAGAACTCAAAAAACTAAGTATCAATAAACAAAATAATAAGATTTAAAATGGTAAGGGAAGGGATCAAAATGGAATTCTCAACAGAGGAATCTCAAATGGCTGAGTAGCACTTAAATGTTCAACATGCTTAGCCATCAGGAAAAAAAATTACACTGAAATTCCATCTTATATCTGACAGAGTGGGTTGGATAAAAAGCATAAGTGACAGCTCATGTTGGAGAGGATGTGGAATAAAGGGAACACTCCTCCATTGCTGGTGGAACAAACATGTACAGCCATTTTGGAAATAAATGTGATATTTTCTGAAAAACTCAGCAATAAACTTAGCAATCTACCTCAAAACCCAATGACACTCTAGGTCATGTACACAAAGGGTACTCAATCATAACACAAAGATATTTGCTCAACTATGTTTGTACCAGCTTTATTTGTATTAGCCAGAACCTGGAAATAAACTAGATAATGTTCAACAACAACAACAACAAAAAAGGTAAAGAAAATATGATTCTTTTACATAATAGAATATTACTCAGCTGTTAAAACTAACATTGTGAAATTTTCTGGCCAAAAAAAGAAAAAAAATCATCCTGAGTGAGGCAACACAGACCCAGAAAGACAAGTGTGGTATTTACTCACCCTAATTGAACATTAGCTATGATAATCAATGGATTATCATAATACCATCTACAGACCCAGAGAGGCTAAAAAACAAGTAGGGCTCAAGGGGAGACACACAAATCTCCATGACAAATGAAAATAGAATAGATATAGTGGGTGGAATGAGGGTAGAGAGGGAAGTGAACAGGAGGAAACAGGTGGAGAAAAGATACAGGGAGATTACTGGGAGAGACAGAGTTTGGGGGAACTTCCAGGGAGAAACCTAGTACAATTGATAGGTAGGTCAACATAGTAAAATTAGCAATCTTGGCAAAAAGCAATCTAATAATTCAATGCAATCCCCATAAAAATTCCAGCAGTTCCTCACAGATCTTATAAAAAACAATGCTTAACATTATATGGGAAAACAAAAAACACAGGATAGCCAAAATAAACCTGTACAATAAAGGAACTTCCAGGGGCATCAACATCCTTGACTTCAAACTCTACTATAGAGCTATAGTTCAGAAAACAGCTTGGTATTGGCACAAAAAAAAAAAAAAAAAAAAAAAAAAAAAAAAAGACAGGAAGACCAAGGGAATGGATCTGAAACCCCTGATATTAACCCACACACCTACAAACACCTGATTTTTGACAAAGGAGCTAAAATTATAAAATGGAAAAAAGAAAGCACCTTCAACAAATGTTGCTGGCATGACTGGATGCTTTTGTGCAGAAGACTGCCGATTGATCCATATCTATCACCATGCACAAAACTTAACTCCAACTGGATCAAGACCTTAACACAAATCTAGCCACACTGAACCTCTTAGGAGACAAAGGGGGAGGTGCACTTGAAAACATGGGTATAGGAGACCAGTAGTAAAACACCTGTAGCACAGATACTGAGATCAACAAATAACAAATGGGAGCTCCTGATATTGAAAAGCTTTTGTAAGACACTGTAAGATACAGTCAACAAGGCAAAATGGCAGCCCACAGAATGGGAAAACATATTCACCAACCCATATCTGGCAGAGGGCTGATTTCCAAAATGTACAAAGAACTCAAGAAGCTAGTCATCAAAATACCAAATATTCCAATTAAAAAGTGGGATACAGAACTAAATATATAATTCACAGTAGAGGAATCTAAAATGGCTGAAAGACACTTAATGAAGTGATCAACATCCTTAGCCATCAGACAAATGCAAATTAAAACAACTCTGACAGACCATCTTACTCCTGTCAGAATGGCTAAAATTAAAAATCACCAAAAACAGTTTATGCTGGAGAGGATATGGAGAAAGGAGAAAACTCCTCCATTGCTGTTGGTAGTGCAAACTTGTACAGCCACTTTGGAAATAAGTATAGTGGTTCCTCAGGAAAATGGGAATCAGTTACCACATATACCCCAAATTTCACATTCATACAACAAAGACATCTGGTCAACTATGTTCATAGCAGCATTATTTGTAATAGCTGGAAGCAACCTAAATGCCCTTCAACTGAAGAATGGATGGAGAAAATGTAGTACATTTACAATGGAATACTACTCAGTGGGGGGGGGGGGGGAATCAATGGGATTTTGAGATTTACAGGCAAATGGATGGAACTAGAAGAATCTTTCCTGCATGAGGTAACCCAGTCACAAAAAGACAAACATGGTATGTACTCAGTCATATATGAATTTTAGACATAGAGTCAAGGATTACCAGTCTACAATCCACACCACCAGAAAACGTACAAAACAAGGTGGACCCTAAGGGAGACATATATGGTCTCCTGGAGAAGGGAAAAGATCTCTGGAGCAATTGGGAGCATGGGGGAGTGGAGAGGGAGTTAGGAGAAAGAAGGAAAGAAGAGGAGTGGAGAGGAGGGCACGAGGAAGTAGGAAGATTGAGTCAGGAAAAGAATAGAGAACAAGAAAAGAGATACCATCATAGAGGGAGCAATTATAAGTTTAAAGAGAAATCTGGCACTAGGGACCTATTAGGGTGACCCCAACTAACAATCTAAGCAATAGTGGAGAAGCTTCTTTAAATGCTCTTCCCTTATAATGAGAGATGTCTTCCTCATATGCCATCCTAGAGCTTTCATCCAGTAGCTGATGGATGCAGAAGCAGGCACCCACAGCTAAGTACTGAGCTGAACTCTGGAATGTAGTTGCAGAGAGCAAGGAGTGATGAGCAAAAGGGATTTTGACTAGGCTGAAGAAATCCCACAGGAACAACTGACCTGAACAGGGAGATCTCTGGGAACCCCAGTCTGATAGCTGGGAATCCAGCATAGGACTGACCCAGAACCCTTGAATGTGGTTGTTAGTTAGGAGGACTGAACAGTCTATGGGGCCTCTGGTAGTGGATCAGTATTTATCCCTAGTATGTGGAACCCTGTTCCACATAGAGGGATACTCCCTCAACCTAGACACATGGGGGAGGGCCTAGGCCCTGCTCCAAAAGATATGACAGACTTTGAATATTCCACATGGAAGGCCTCACCCTCGCTGGTGAGCAAAAAGGGGATGGGATGAGGGTTGTGTGTGTGTGTGGGGGGGAGCAGAGAAGGGGTGGATGAGGGAAGTGGGATTAACATGTAAAACAACCTTGCTCTACATGTTGATGTCAAACTCAGTATCCATCAGCCACTTCAGTGTATCCTACCTGAGTGCTTCAATGTTTCCAGGGTATCAATTGGACACAAGCCAGAGTCAGTTTGGAACAGAACATTGATTCAGAAAATGTCCCCATCAGAATATATGGTGGGCATTCCTTTGGCCCTTTTTCTTGACTGCTATGAGAGGGCCCCACCTCTGTGGTCAGTGCCAGTGCTGGGCTGGTGGACATGTGTATGATAATAAAGCAGCCTGTGCAAGCCATAGGAAATGAGCTATAAGTACCACCTATCCATAGCTTCTTTGTCAATTCCTGCCTCCAGGTTCCTGCCTTGCTGTGTCCCTGCTGACTTCCTTGGATGAGGGACTACAAGCTATAAGATGAAATAAAGTCTTTCATCACCAAATTGTTTTTGGTCATGGTACTTTGTTACAGCAATAGAAATTTAACTAAGACAAAAATTGGCACCAGGTCATAGGGTACAGACCTGACTATATAGTTTTGGGACTTTAGAATTTTGGGCTAGAAAAAACATTCATTTTTGGGAGCTTAGTGAGATGTTCTTCAGGAGCTTAGGAGATAAGAATGTTGAGAGCATGGTGATGGACATTTGACTTGTGAAATTTCAGAGGAAGTTTGAGAGTTTCCTTAAGAGTCTCTTTGATAGATTGATTAAAACCCAGTAAATCTGAAACTTTTGCTTTGCTGTGATAATGAATACTGCTCATCTAGGGCTAAATTCAAGTCATCTGGAATTTCTTCATTAGAACAAACACAGACCAGCTGTGGTCCACTTGGGGCTCAAAGTTGTACGTCACTCTGGAAGCCAACTTTGGCAGTGTGTATTAAGTCACCAAGGTCATACTGGTTTTAAAGAGGTCATGAAGAAAAGCTGAGACTTGGCACTGTGTAGCAAGTTTGGAATCTTTGAAGAGAGGTTGAAGCAGCCATTAGAGAAGGCTCAGCTTCAGCTGCAATTGAACCCTGGTGATTGAAGTGTTGTGAGGAGAAAGTGATACCTGGAAGCCTGAAGAGAGCCCAAGAAAAGCTATTAGTGAAAGTTCAGACAAATTGCTGAGGAGATCTGAGTTGAGTACTTGGGTGGTGTCACTACCATAAGACAGCCTGAGCCAGGAGACAAGCATTGTGTGCCATTTGTGGCCTTCCAAGTCCTTTGGAGCAGTTCCAAACATGATGGGTAAATCTCAGAAGTAGGACACTGAGATTCATACAGTTGGGCTTTGCTGTTGCTTTGATTTGTGACTGGACCCTGGTTCTTCTATATTCAAATAAGGAATCATTCAGTAGATTTACCAGTTGAGAGAACCTTAAATTTTAAAGGCCTTGGATAGTTTAAAGAAACTAAAATTCCTGAAGTTAAATTTTCTTTAAATTAAAGACAATCTTATTTTACATACCAACCCAGTTCCCTCTCCCTCCTGTCCTCCCATCCTTCCTATCCCTCCCATCCTCCCCATCCCCCCATCCCACACCCCTATCCTCCCCTTCCAGACATTAAAGTCTGTCACATCATTTGGAGCAAATGGGACCTCACAGACCACAGACTGAGAACTGGGGAACCAGCATAAGACCAAACCTGGTCCCCTGAACAAGAATGTCAGTTGTGGGCCTTGGGCACTCTATGGGACCTCTGGCAGTGGAAACAGTATTTATCCCTAGAGCATTAATAGGCTTTGGGAGCCCATTCCCTATGGAATGATTCTCTCTTAGGAGGCCTAGGTCCTGTCCAAAATGAAGAAATTAAAAATTTAAAGTGTTTGAATGTATAAAACTTGTTCAAATTTTAAAATGTAGTATTAATAGTAGTATGCAATCTTGGGCATGAACAAGCAAGAAAAGTTTATAGCATAACAGTTATGAGCTTATGTGCCAAGCTAACAAGGGGTCAATTGTACTGGGTAGCTCTATATCAATTTGACAAAAGCTAGAGTCATTTTTGGAAGAGGGTACATGAATTAAGGAAACTCCCATGCAATATGTGGACATAATTGTGGTATATTTACTTGATTGCTGATTGGTATGGGAGTGCCAGCCTTTATGGAGAGTGCCACAGTTGGGTTGATGGTCCTGGGATCTACAAGAAAGCAGGCTAAGCAAGCCACAGGAAGCAAACCAAGATGTAGCATTCCTCTATGGCCTCTGCAACAATCCCTGCCTCCGGGTTCCTGCCTTGAATTACCTCCCTGACTTCCTTGCATGAAAGAGTGACTACAAGCTGTGGATTGAAATAAACCCTTTCTTCAGCAAAATGCATTTGATCATGATGTTTTATCACAGCAACAGGAACCCTAACTGAGACAACGTCCACTGCCCTAAACTACACTGTTCATCAATGACTCTCAGTACTTCATCTGACACATCCATCCCTCATCCCCTCTTCTGCCTCCCACATGCATTAACTTTCCTCAAGTGTAAGCCAATAAGCACATTTCTCCCCAAAGTTCTTTTTCAGCATAGTACTTGTCAAAGCGAACAAATAAAATTAGAGAATGATCTCTCTGTCTCATGCTCCCTAGTAACAGAAATGCAGCCGCACACCATTAGACCCAATGAGTAATTATTTTGTTGTTTGAGCATTATTTTTACATCATCGTATGAATAAGATTGTGATTTTTATTTAAGCATTCTTATACTATCATAATAATATCCTAATCATTATTAGCTACTTCAATTACTTCACAATAGTCTGCAGTCCCCCCCTTGGTATCCTGCTGTGTGCTGGCCTTATCAGTGAATAGTTTTTCAGTAGCTCAAGTTCAAGTAATACATCCCTATTTCCATGGGCATTCAGTTCTAGAGGGGCATATAAAGCAAAGGTAATAGCTAAACTGTCAGCGGCTCTTGCTATGTAATGGATAGGAACAGGTGATTGAAAACTAGCTACGTGGGCAGGGATAGCTCAATTTAAAGATTTTTTTTTCTAGCAATTGTCTGAAAAACATGAAGAAGTGAGCCGTGGTGTTGTTTAGGATGAAATAAATACAGTACAAACAGAGAAAGGCAAAGGAAATCTCAAGGTACAGAAGAGTGAAGAATTGAGTGTCTAAGAATGGAAAGGGGAGAGAAGCCAGTGGATGCTCCACAGAAACAATAGTGATGTGGACTGCAACTACTTGGGATGTAGTACTTCAGTTCTGATGTATACTTGCATTCAAAGAGAGATGAATATGAATATAACAATTTGAATGGAGAAGAAGTAACTCATCTTGTCTGTGTTTTATCAGACTCTGTCTTGATGGTATATTGAAAATGAACAAATGGACAGTATAACTGAAATTTATTAAAAGTTGTATCAGACAATGATTGTTGGAATGAGACAATAGGGTGTATTCGGGCTATTAAATGTGCCTGTAATCCCTAAATCCCAACACTTAAGAGGCTGAGTCAGGAGTATCAAGACTTTGAATACAGCCTGGCCCACATATAAAGATACTCTTTTAAAAAATATATCCCAAATCTGTTAACTTTGTCTTAAGCATAAATTCAATTATAAGCTAATTTGCATTTGGGAGTTGTCAGAAGGGAAGGAATGGAGGAGACACAGTCAAAATTCTGTTCAGGTGTTCTAAAAGAACACATTGAGTAGGAATTTCATTATGACCCATGGGAAAAAGGAGAAAATTAAAATGTAGATATAAATCTGGATTTGGGAGGATGTGTTTTGTTTTTAGAATCACAGTATCAGTAAGAAATGATTGTAGGTAGAAGGCTGCAGAATTTCAAAGAATGAAGATGGAGTTTCAATATTTATGATCAGCATAGAAGAATAAACTGCAGAGGAATACCCAGTTCTAATTGGGTGAGGTGGGATAGGAGACAGCTCAATAAGGAAATCATAGAAGTTGTTATGATGCCTTGGTCCTGTTGGACCCTAAGTCAAAAAGTCTGTGAGCAGGGCAGGAACATCACATTCCTATCCACAAACCCTAGCCACTCTGTGGTTATAGACAGCCTGACTTCTGTCTTGTACTACAGATCATACTTCCCAAAACCTAGTCACCTATCAGCAGAGAATCAGCATCTCCCCATTTCCTTCTCCAACCTAAGGGGAACGTATCAGAAAGTGTTTCAGTGATTGGGCATGCTCACTTCTCTTTTAGAGGACAAGGTATGAGTTCTCCTACTCATGTTTCTAGACTCACTACCTTCTCAACTCCAGGACTGGTGAATATAATGCCTTTTCTGGGCTATGTATGCACCTGCCCATGCAGAAATTGACATACTTACATTTATATGTATAGTATATATAATGTTTATATATATACATTATATATATTAAAATAAATATTTAAAATGCTTATTTTTATTTTACTCACCCCAACTAAATTTCTATAGTAGAACTTTTCACCCTAACCTCCTTACCCTCACAACTTAGAAAGATCTCTTTCTTTTTATCCTCTTCCCCCTTTCCCTTGCCATTTCTATGGGCTAACTACTGTTGTTACTGAGGCCTTGAAATATGATTAACTCAACCACTTCACATCACTAATGATAGCTAATTCTCCCCTTACCAACACAACTATCAAATGCCAATAGTCCCTCATCTACTAGTGGAACTTTAATATTATCTTTCTATATTCATGCTGAATTTTATCTGATTTTAGTGTTCACATTCTTTTTGCATGCTGTCACAATTAATGCCAATTCATTTGTGCAACTACGCTGATGTGTTTTGAACACCTTGTTTTCTTGAACTTACTTTCTACTTACAGTACTTAAATCTTTCTGTTCGACCTTCACAAATATCTGAGTCTTAGAAAATTTCTCTTCCAGTTAGGGCTGAGCACTCCACAGTATCTTATTCTGGACATATAGTGGAGAGTCTGTTTTTTCGTCTATTTCAGTAAGAAACTTATCTAACAAGAACTGAGAGATGAACAGATCTACCAGTATAGCAATAAGTCATTAGAGGTCATTTTAATACTATCAAATGGGAAGAAAACTGGTATTAAGCTATCTCTTGAGGCCTATGATCTAGACCCATTTCCTTGGCCCCATTAACGGTGTCAAGAATGGATTTCATCTCATGGAATAGAACTTGGACATAGTCATGCGGCTGGTCCCTCCTACAATATTTTTGCCAGTATTGTACTAGTGGGGTGTATTTTGTAAGGCTAATTATTAATGTAGCTTGCAGAGTTCACAGCGGGGTGAGACTGATAATTCATTTTCTTCTGTTTGCATGGATTTCACCTGCTATCACTATTAAAGCAATCCAATAGTGATACAGTTGCCAGAAGAGTGCCAACTTGGTTTCTCCACATTCTCTGACTCAAAGAATATTGTATCTGCAGCAATAGAATCATACTTTCATATTCTGTAGGAAAACCAACAGTCTTGTCAATGGCCTCTAACACTTGCATTCTATAGTATCCTTTGACCAACAACTCATGAAGATGTGGCTCACTTTAAAACTAGATGCTTTATTTGCTAGCACATGGAGTCTATTTGTTATATTTATTTTACCATTCTAGAGTAGCTCCATTAAAACTTTATTTATTTATTTGTTTGTTGAGACAGAGTTTCTCAGTGTAACTTTGGAGCCTATCCTGACACTAGCTCTATGATTTCAAGGCAAGACTGGTCTTGAAATCATAGAGAACTACCTGCCTCTGCACCACCACTGCCCAGCCCATTAAAACTTTTAAAAAGTATAAGTATATGTATATATCTGAAGACTCATCTTTGGTAGTAAGTTTTCTATATGATCTCTTAAAAAAGGTGTTTAGTGATGCTTATGTCTTCTTACATTCCTTCTTCTAGACTTTCTCATCTCCAGCCCCAATTTATTCATTCCTATTTATTACTCAACTTTAATCCTGTATACCTTGTGTGTTCTGTCCTTTCCCTTGAAAGCCCTACTTCCTGCACCACCTTACTGAATTCTTGATCTCTATTGGTATACACAGTGCAACACACACATTCAAGAATAAATGATATCTTAAAATAAGAGAAAACATGAAGCATTTGTCTCTCTGGGTCCTGAATTTCTATTTGGGATTGATTCTACTCCACCCATTTACCTGAAATTTTCATAATTTATTTCTCTTATACACTGAATAATATTCCATTGTAAAAATGTATCATATTTTCCTCATCCATTCATCAGCTGATAGATATGTAGGCTGTTTTTATTTCCTGGCTTTGTGAATAGAATAGCAATGAACAGGGCAGAGTAAATATCTCTGTAGTTAGATATAATGACTTTTAACTATATGCTAATTTCAAGAGTGATATGGATAGATTGTATGGGAGATCTATTTCTAGCATTTGGAGGAAACTTCATATGTGGAATTTCATTGTGGTTGTACCAGTTTGCACTCCTATCGGCAATAAATAATTCTTCCCCTCCCCCCACATCATTTGGTTTGTTTGTTTGCTTAGTCTTGTTACAGTGATTAGAATAGGATGAAATACTAAAGTACATTCAATTTTCATTTGGTTGATGACTAAAATATATTGAAGTTTAAAACATGTTTCTATTTCATCTTTTTATATTTTGTCTTTGAAAAACTGTTTAGTTCCACGTCTGGTTTAATTAATTTTCTTATTCTCTTGACGTCTAGTTTTCTTAATTAAATGTACAGTCAAGATATTAACCCTTTGTTTGATGTAAAGCTGGTAAAGATTTTTTTATCTATTCTGTAGTCTGTATCAAACCCCAATTGTCAGTTATACTTTGCACAAAATTTTGGTTTTGTATGATCCCATTTATTAATTCTTGGTCTTTATTTTAAAATAGACAATTAAGTGACTTTTAATTCTAGCATTTAAATTGTGAAATATGAGTACTGTATTTTTATTACCCCCCCCCACATCTCCAATTCTGTTTATGCTATTAGTGTTTGTTGAGAAAGTTGATTCATTTGACTATAAGTTAAGCATGTTTCCTATGTTTCCTCTCTCAGCTGCAGCATATTTCATTTTCTTGTTTTAAATTTAATTCATTCAACTATTCTACTTACCTGCCATGTAGAAATGGATGGGGAATGGAGAGGGAGAGAGAGGAGGGATGGGAGAAGGTGGCAGGGTAGTAGAATAGTTGAATATTTTGGCTATCATCGCTCTGTTGAATATGTGGTTGGTAAACATCTTTTCACATTTGTAGGCTGCTGTTTTGTCCCATTGACAGTTATCTATTGACTTAGAAAAGATTTTCAGTTTCATAAGGTTCCATTTATTAATTAATTGTTTTCTTAGTGTCTTTGCTCCTAGTTTTCTAATTGATCTACTAGATCCACTAGATCAAGGCTATTTCCCCCTTTCTCTTCTGTCAAGTTCAGGATAACTCGATTTAAGTTGATGTCTTTGATCCATGTGGACTTGAGTTTTATACAGAATGTGAGAGATGGATGTATTTGCATTCTACTACATGATGACAACCAGATATGCCATCACCAAATTTTGAAGTTGCCTTCATTTTTTTCCCTTTGTATAATTTTGGCTTCTTTGTCAAAAATCAAGTATCTATGGCTGTGCAGATTTATGTCTGAATCTTTGATTCAATTCCATTGATTCATTTTTCTGTTTTTATGCCACCAATTACATGCTGTTGTTGTTACTGTGCCTTTGTATTATACCTTGAGATCATGGATAATGATACCTATGAACATTGTACAGTGTTGTTATATCTGTCCTGGGTTTTTTTGTTTTTCTATATATATAGTTGAGTATTATTCTCTCAAGACTGGTAAAAATTTGTGTTGGAATCTTGATAGGGATTGCATAGAATCAATAGATTACTTCTGATACGATCTCCAGTATTCTTATGTTAATCCTATTTATCTATGAGCATGAGGTATCATTCCATTTTCTGTTATCTTCTCCAGTTTCTTTCTTTAAAGACTTGAATTTCTTGTCATAAATATCTTTTAATTGCTTTGAGTTACCCAAAGGTATTTTGTTTGTGGCTATTATAAAGGATGTTGTTACCCTGACTTCTTTCCCAGTCTATTTATAATTTATATATAAGGTGGCTACTGATTCTTGTTGTTGTTGTTAACCTTATATCCAGTGAGTTAGCTAAAGGCATTTATATGCTGTAGGAGTTTCCATGTAGAAATTGTGTGCTTGTTTATGCCATTTGCAAAAAGCAATACTTTTTTTTTCCAATTTGTATCCCCTTGACCTCCCTTTGTTATTTGATCTTATATTGAAGTTCTTGATCAGCTTGACATTGAAATATTTGCAGTGTGACATGTAAAGAATAAGTTTCTTTCTTCTTCATGTAATTAAGTCTGATAAGCACGATGTGTTGTGAGTGATGTATTTTCTTCACTGTGTGTTCTTTGTCTCTTTATAAAAAAAACTTCAGGTGGTTGTAGGTGAGGAGACTTATGTCTGTGCCCTCAATTTTATGTGCCAGTTTATATGTCAGTGACAATCTATTTTTATTATTATAATTCTGTAATATAATGTAAAATTAGGAAGGGATACCTCCAGCACTGCTCCTGATTTTCAGGATTGTTTTGATTAAATTTTTGTCTGTGTGTTTAAGATTTCAATATCTGTGAAGAATTGTATTGCTATTTTGATTAAGATAGCATTGATTATATAAATTGACTTTTATATGATGACCATTTTCACAATATCAAACAACCAATTCATGATCAATAAAGGTTATTCAATCATATGGCATTTTTAAACATGTCTTAATTTTTAAAAATTGCATTCCTTTTTTTCCTTGTTTAGTTAAATCTATTCCAAGATATTTTTAGAGACTATTTTGAATAGGTTTGCTTCCCTAGTTTCTTTCTTAATATACTTGCCATTGTACATATCAAGAAATGAGTTTTCTGTATTAATTTTATGTTCTGCTACTTGGTTGCATGTATTGGTCAGCTGTAGGCATTTTCTGATGGAGTCATTAGGTCCATTTTTTTGTTTCTGTTATCTTCAAATAACAAAAACTTGACATCTTATATTCCTATATGTGGTCCCTTTTCTCCTTCACATGTCTTATTGTTCTAATAAAGACTTCAATCACTGCACTAAGCAGTAAAGGACCCAGAGGCTATCCTTAGATTGTTCTTAATTTTAGAAGAAATGTTTAGAGTGTTTCTCCACATGGTGTGTTCTTGGGGTAATATTTGCTACAGGTTTCTTGTATAATGTCTTTATTGTGCAGAAATATGTACCCATTGTGATGTTTACCATAATTTGCTGGGTTTTGCTGAAGACTTGTTCTGCATCTAATGACAGGATTGTGAATTTTCTATTCTTGATTTTGTTTATGTGATTGATCACCTATTTTGATTTACACTTGTCAAATGTTCTTATATTACTAGGATAAAGCTTACTTCATCATGTTGGATAAACTTTGTGATGTGTTTTTTAATTCAGTTTACAAATATTTTATTGAGATTTTTCCATTCATAGTAATTAAAAAGATTATCACACAAATTTCTTTTATTGTTGAGGTTTTGGCTAGTTTTGTATCACAGCAATAGTAGAGTCATGAAAGAGTTCTTTTCACTTTTACAAAATAATTTATAGAGTATTTGTTAAAAAAATACTTAAATGTCTGGTAGAATTTGGCTTTGTAACCTCTAGACCTAGGTCAATTTAGTTTAGAGATATTAAATTATTACTGCTATCTCATTGTTCAATATGGTTCAATTTAAATTGTCTATTTCATCTTTATTTAATTTCAGTAGGTCATATGTATCTAGAAACTAATCTATTTCTTTTTGATCTTCCAATCAAGTGGAGTGTATTTTTAAAAAATATGTCCTTATAGTTCTCTAAAATTTCTTGGTATATATTGTAATGCTTAATTTCATACCCATACTCCTCATCAATTGGCTATTCCTTAATTATAATTATTATTGGTGGTGGTGGTGTTGGTTAATGTGGCTAAAGCATTTTGATCATGTTAATCTTTACAAAGAAGCAAACTTTGTTCTATTGATCATTTGCTCTTATTTTTTTTAATTTCTATTTCATTGAATTCAGCCCTGACTTATTATTTCTCCCCATCTACTCTTTTCTGATGCTTTTTCTTGTATATCCAAGGCTTTTGAGTGCAGTGCTAAGTAATTGATACACAATATCTTATGTATTTTTTTACACAGATGCTATAATATTTCTTCTTATGACTGACTGCCTTTATGTGTCCCTTGGATTTTAAAGTATTGCATTTGTTTTACTTTTATTTAAGTGTAGAAATTTAAATTTTTTCTTTGTTCTCATTTGAGTAAGATATCATCCAGTACTAAATTACATGCGTTTCAATTTTGCTAATTTTTAAATTAATTTTATTTTTTTCTGTCACTTTTCCATATTGACACTGAGCTTTATAGCTTGATAGTCAGGCTGTTATCTATATTTATAATAGTCTATCACTTCATTTTTCCTAAATGTCTTGATACTTTCTTTGTGTCTTAACATGTGGTGAATTTTGGAGAAGGTATGGTAGCCTGAGAAGAAAATTATTGTAAGTATTTGAATAGAATATTTTGTTGCTGTCTATTAGATGCTTTTTGTTTATGATGTCATTTACCTCCAGTATTTCTCTATTTGATTTTGTGTGGATGTTCTTTTTCTTGTTGAAAGGGGTGTATTGAAATGACCAACTCTGTGTTGGGACTAATCTATTATTTTAGATAAAATAGTATTTTTCTTTTAGTCTTTTGTTTGTGTTTTGTTTTGTTTGTTTTTTATAGAAAATGAGCACCTGCGTATAGAATATTAATAGCCTCTTTGTGGATTATTCCTAATGAGTATGAAATGCACTTCTCTGTATCTTCTAATTAATTTTGGTTTAATTTTTTTTTTTTCCAGAACAGAGACACCTGTTTGTTTCTTGGTTACATTTGGTGGGAATATTTTTCTCTATCCTATCTTTTGTTTTTTTTTTTTTTTGTTTGTTTGTTTATTTATTTATTTTTATATCCAAGTCCATTTAAATGAAAACAAACATTTATAGACAATATTTGGGATTTGGGCATCATTCTTTCCAAACTACTTCCTGCTGGTAAGGGGCGCTGTCATGGGGGAATTCTAAGAAGATGCAGAAATCCTGGCTATAGTCTGCAATGCTGCTTTGTCCACATGTTTTGAATGAAGATCACCTGGTATTCTGTTTCAGGCAGTCTGGCTTGATCAAACCACATTAGTCTGGAAGGAATCCACATCTTTTTATTTTCTGTGGAAACAAAAATAGAAATCCTTTTCCCCAGTAACTTGTCCTTCAACTTAAATTTTGGAGTCCTTTGCTGCTCTTAATATTCTTTCTTTATTCTGTATGCTAGGTTTCTTGATTATTATATGTCAAGGGGTCTTTTTTCTTTGGTCCAAGCTATTTGGATTTCTGTATGATTCTTGTACTTTCATGGGCATATCCTTCTTCAGATTTGGAAAGTTTTCCTCAATGATTTTGTTGAATATGTTTTTGGCACCTGTGAGCTGGGCTTCCTCACCTTCCTCTATGCTTATTATTCTTAGGTTTGGCCTTTTCGCGGTGTCCCACATTTCCTGGATGTTTTGTGTTAAGAATTTGTTGGATTTATGATTTTCTTTTGTCGATGAATCTATTTCTTCTAGTTTATCTTCTGCGCCTGAGATTCTCTCTTCCATCTCTTGAATTCTGTTGGTTATGCTTGTGTCTGTAGTTCCCAATTTTTGCCCAGTTTTTCTATTTCCAGCATTCCTTCAGTTTGTGTTGCCTTTATTGTCTCTGTTTCAGTTTTCAAGTCTTGAACTGTTTCCTTCACCTGCTTAATTGTTTTTTCTTGGCTTTCTGTACTTTCCTTAAGGAATTTGTTCATTTCTTCCACTTTTATGTTTGTTTTTTCCTCCATTTCTTTAAGGGATTTTCTCACATCTTCTTTGAGGGCCTCTATTATTTTTATGATGGTAAATTTTAAGTTGTTCCCTTCTGCTTCCTCTGCTTTGTTGTTGTGTTCCATTCTATTTGGAGTAGATTCCCTAGATTCTGGTGGTATCATGCTTGTCTTTCTGTTGTTATGTGTTTTCTTGTATTGCTGTCTTCCCATAGCTTCTTCCAGTAGGTGTTGGTGGGGTCTCCCCCTTTCTGTATGGTACCTCCCCCGGTGGGCTTATGTGGGTTAGAGGTTCAATATCTGGGTGGTCCAAGCTCTATGGAAGACAGGGACCCAGGGATGGGGTCAGTGTTGAGGGTCCAGTAGAAACTGCCTGCAGAAAGGCAGAGTGGTCCCGCAGAGATAGGCGGGTCTCTTGGAGGGGCCTGGGGCTCCATCAGAGGACTGGAGGTGGGGTCAGAGACCAAGCAGGTGGAAATTACGGGTGGTCCTGCGTGGATAGGCAGGTCTCCTGTGTTCAGATTCTCTCTGTGTAGTCCCGCGAAGTAGTGTGGACTCTAGCTAATGGCTCTAGCCAATGGCTGGTGGAAGAGGACAAAGCTTGTCTGGTACTTGCGATTTTTCTGCACCGGTAGTGGTATCTCACTGGGAACTGGCACTTTCTGCCTGAGGCCTCTTTCTTCAGCAGAGGCCCTACTTTGGGGGTCAAGGATCTTGCTGGAACTTAGAGTGGACCAGCAGAGATAGGTGGATCTCTGGGAGGGGCCCTGGACTCCAGCACAGGACTGGGGGGGGGTTCAGAGACCAAGCAGGTGGAAATTACAGGTGGATAGGCAGGTCTCCTTGTTCAGAGTTGCTCAGGGAAGTCCCTGCGAAGTCCCCAAAGTAGTGTGGACTATTGGCTCCACCCTCTGTCCCTGTGCTCAACCAGAGCATCAGGACAGTGGGCAGGGTAGGGCACAGGGTAGGGGAGGCAGGCTCATGGTGGGGATGGGTGGGGGTGTATCAGAGCTCCAAGGGTACTCTCAATGGGGACAGCACACAGGAACAGGGGAATCAGGGGCCAACCCAGGGAGTTTGCGGGGGGAGGGATGTTGTAGTGGAGAGGCCGCCCCATTTAGGCCCAGACTCACCTCTAGCCAATGGCTGGCAGAAGAGGACAAAGGCTAGGCTGGTACTGGGGATGTTTCTGCACTGGTCCTCTATCCTATCTTTAGGTTGTTACCTATCACTGATATTGATGAATGCTTCTTTAAGGCAGGAAAAAGGTAGGTCATGTTTCCTGGTGCTGTCTCATACTTTATGTCTTTTATAATGGGAATTTAATACCATTAATATTGAAAAATATTGAATAATCTTATTAATTTATGTTTTCTTTGGGTTGTGGAATTTTGAGTTGCTTTATAACTTCTGAAATTATATATTCCTTCTGGGTATGTTTATTTTTCTCTTCAAAACATATATATCTTCTCATATCCCTGTAGCAATGGTTTTGGGGTTATAGTTTCCTTAACCATGTTTATATGATAGGAAATGTTTCTTTGTATATATAATTATAACCAATAGTTTTTCTGGGTGTTTTACCTTGGACTGTCACCTATCATCTATTAGAACTTGAAAAATATTCCAGGCCATTCTGGTTTTCAAGTTTCCTATTGAGAAGTCAGGTATCATTCTGATGGCTTTGCTTTTATTTGTGGCTTGGTCTTTCTCTCTTCCCACCTCCATTATCTTTTCTTTGTTCTGTATATTTACTGTATTGATTATAATGTAGCATGCAAAGTCACTTTTTTATTCCTGTAAATTTTGTGTAAGCTTCTTAGACCATAATAGGCATCTCCTTTCTTAGTTTTGTAAAATTATATTCTAAAATTTTGTGGAAAACATTTTCTCTGCATTTGATCCATTTTTCTTCTTCTTCTATGCCTATTATTCATAGGTTTGGTCTTTTTATAGTGTCCCAGATTCACATGTCCTATCACTGGTATATTTTATACATATTTATCTCTTTTGAGATCAATTTCTTCTGCATTGGCTTCAAGAATATTCCTCCATATTTATGCTTTGAGCTTTTGTTTGAATTCCCGACTTTTAATTTTCAGTTTTATTTCATGTTTGCTTTTCTCAAGAATTTCTTTGTTAAATTTAATTTTCAAATCTTGAATTTAATTATTTCACTCAGTTGTTCTTTTATGTTTTCATGGTCTTCAGTCAGGGGTTTGTTTATGCCTTCTTCGAGTTTCTAGAACAACTTTATATGTGCTGTTTTAAAATCATTGGTCTGTGCATTAGCCAAGTTTCTTTTTGCATGGTACAACAAAATGGGGTGATAATTTTTGAAAAAAATACATTTTCATGGTTATTTATATTGCTTGTGTTCTTACAATTTGACTTAGCCACCTGGAAGTAGGTTTTAATAGTATTTTTTTTGGGGGGTGCTTTTTTGTTTTGTTTTGTTTTGTTTTTTTTTTTTGTTTGTTTTTTTGATAGTTGTTTGGAATTACCACAACTTGTCAGGTTGTGAACCAGTTAAATGGTGCTTGCTGTTCAGTCATGGGTGTACTGTGTGTCAATGTAATAATAGGATGCTAAAAGTTATTTCAGGTTAGATAGGGAAGAAGATAACATCTGAATCTAAGAAGTAACATTTTATATGCATAGAAGATAATCTCTGGCAAACAGAATCTGTAGAATGATTAACTTTATTTCTGTCCTTGATTTGTGGTAGCATAGAGCACATCCATAAAATCCTCTTCTTTGAATTACAGTCAGACTCCAAGCAGGAAGGGTGCCAGTTAGAGTGTTGTATGTAGAGTGTAACAGGCAGGAAGCCAGGGCAATGTGCATGCAATCTACATACAGTTCTTAGAAAGTCTCCACAGGAGTCTGTGTCAACTGTCAGACTTGAGAGTGGACAGGATTACTATGAAGCAAACAGGAAAGGTAATGGACCCAGATAACCTACCTGAATTTGTGGGGGAGTCTCCATGCAGTCTTTGTGCTGGATGGGCTACTGTAGTGAATGTGATAAAAAATAAAATATATCTTTAACAATGCCACCTTGGTTCACCTGTTGACTGTAAAATCTATTTCAGACCATTGAGCATTGTAGCCTGAGTTAATAAGACCCTTTTCCAGACAAATAAGCCATCTTCGATTATTTCTCAAATTCTATCTCCTCCACATCTGCCCAGAACTAATGGAAGTCCTGTGGAGAAAGTTTTTTTAATATGCAAGAGAGTGAAGTATCATAGCAAAGAGTAGATCTTAGCAAATACTGCACCTAAAATACAGACAGGCATTCCAAGCATCCTTGAAGGAAATTTACTAGGGATTCTAGATATGAAGTAGAGTGGATTTAATAGTAAACATGCAAGCTAAGTAAGAGGGAGTTTTACAGGCATGTCCCAGAAGCAACTGCTGAGAAAGATAGAGACAGAGAAAGAGAGAGAGAGAGAGAGAGAGAGAGAGAGAGAGAGAGAGAGAGAGAGAGAGAGATTTCCTGGTAGATGAGATGAGTAGGTGTAATGTAAATACAGAGTTATGTTTACACGTTTATTAGCATTGCTATTATTTTGATATAAGTAAGTAAATTGGCACTGATTAGTTACCTGCTTAGCCACACCCATGATTGATCCTGGCATAAAAGATGTCTGATCCTTCATTTTATTTCTGCATTACAGCTGATCATTGAGCCTCTTGAATTTCAGCTTCCCAAGATATATACCACTGAAATTTTAATTAACAATTAAAATTTTCACTAATGAAAAAGTTTCTTTATGATGAACAGACCTTGAACATTCATATGAATCAGCTACTTCGATAGAAAGAACAAGTCTCTGTTTCCTCAAGCGTTATAATCAAATATTCTTCTCAAATAATCTGGCGAGGATATTTTTAAAGAGCAGTGCACATATATTCATATAAAATGGGGCATGACTGGGCATAATGGAAGAAATTAATGAAAGGAAATTTAAGATGGGCATCAGCAGGAAAATGATTTTAATGAGAACTAGTGAATGGTGCGATGATTCCCCGGAGAAAGTTAGGAGATTCCATATTTTATGCTCATTTGCAGCTCTGTAGAAAAAAAAATAACCATGGGCAGATAAACTTTGTTGATGGCCTAGGAAGCAAGGCTCCTCTATTTCTTATGTGAGTGAAGACAAGCTGCTTTCTAAACCTTGTTGTACAAGTCACAACAAGCTGTCAAGGGATCATCATTATTTGCTTAAAGAAAAAGGAGAGTATATTCTCCGATTACATTTTTTTTCACATTTAAAATTTAAAGTATTTTAAATTTTGCATTCTTTTGAGGTATGTGTGTGTGTGTGTGTGTGTGTATGCTTGTAGGATTTGTGTATGTATGGGTGTGTACTGTATGTATGTGGGATGATTGTATGTATGGTATGTGTGGTGTTTGTGTTCATGCACACTTTCAATACAGAGCAGAGGTCAGTGTGTTTGTGTGTGTGTGTGTGTGTGTGTGTGCTTGTTGGATTTGCATGTGTATGTGTGTGTGTATGAATGTATGTGGGATGTATGGCATGTGTGGTGAGTGTGTTCATGCACACTTGCTTACACAGAGCAGAGGTCAGTGTGTGTGAGTGTGTGTGCACAGGAATGTGTTCATATGTGTATGTGCATACTTGCTTATACACAACAGAGGTCAACCTGTGTGTGTGAATGTGGGCATGTGAGTGTGGCATGCGTGTGTGCATTCACACTCACTCACTTATACAGCGCAGAGGTCAGTATTGTACCCACATCTTCTTCAGTAACCCCTCTGCCTTTGTTTTTGAGGAAAGGTCTCTCAGGGACCTGGAGATCACTGATTCAGCTTCACTGGGCAGCAAAGAGTCACCTGTTTGCTTCCTTGCTGAACAGATTACATGTGTGTATCACAGTTTATCTTTCATGTGGGTGCTGGGAATCAAAAGCGGGTGTTCATTCAGCAAGTCCTTGACAGTCTGAGCTATCTCCCAGGCCCAGTGTGAACTACTCTCTTCTATTTGTTCACTCATAAGGCCCATTCATTTATTGACTTATAAGTGGGAATGTGACTTACAAGCGGAAGGGACAACATTCATATGTCACAGGTGGCACCCATGTGGAAATCAGAGGGCCACTTTCGGGAGTTTGTGTTTTCATTCCCGAATGGTAACTGAGGATCAATCTCAGGATTGGTGGGAGCCACCTTGAACTGCTGATCTATCTCACTTGCCCCTGATCAACTTGATAAAATAAGTTGAACAACAAGAATACTCTATTTTTGAAGTTTAAATATACTTGTATTTTTCCGGTGGTTTATTTAACCTGAGACATGGGCCAATCTCTTTAAGAACATCATCCTCATTGTCATTCTGAAGCCCCCAAGAAATCTCCCAGAGGGTATAATAAGCATAAGAGGAAGATACAGACTAGCAGCCACAAAAAGCTTTTGAGCTGAGTGGTTATTCTTTAGCTGTCCGTCAAGCTTCCCTCATAGCTCTTCCTGGGAACATATGCTCTGAACCTTGCTTGGAAACTCATTAAGTCCTTCTTGCTTCTTGATGATGGGATGGGGTAGTGGCTCCTTCTTGCTTCTTGATGATGGGATGGGGTAGTGGAACTGGATTTTCAAATGAGAATTTGAAATAGAGAATTTGCCAAATAGAGGCAGCATAATGACCTGCTTTATACTGCACAATGCATCATCAGATACAAATGAACATCATCTCAGAGACCTCTCTGCTCCCCGCTACTTAATATAGCATTCACCTTATTAATTTATATCATCCTCCTTAAATACATGTTTATTTAAATAGAATATGTTAGCAGGAACAGCTTAGTGTATATCAATATACACTAAGTTCCTTAGTGCTTATATTCCCTCCTTCATTTTTCATTATGAATCAACATATTCCAAATGCCATGCTATTTTTCTTTTATAGATTTTGGTGACAGCATTTCCCCTTTTATTATATCTACTCCATCTTTCTGTCTCCCCCTTTCTGAAAATGTTGGCTTCTACCTGGACATTCACATACACACATACATATATAATACATTTATAGTTCCAGATAGATAAGAATTCCTCGTTGTGGAAAGGCATGGCTATAAGTGGCAGATACCATGGCAGTGTGAGCTGAAAGCTCACATCTTTACCTGCAGACGCACAGCACAGAGTGATAACTGAAAGCAGAGATAGGTTATGAGCTCACAAAGCTGGCCCCCACTGGGGGGTACTTCTTCCAGCAAAGCTGTACTTCCCCATGACCTCCCCCAGACAACACATCAATTTGGAATCCAGCATTCAAATATGTGAACCAGTAGAAGACATTTTTCATTCAATATGTCTACCTGTATGACAATTTCCATTTTCTCCTTTGGACACATTTTGGTATGTATTTGATTGTATTGTTTTGTTTCTGTGGAATTTAATACTAGATTTCTAATTCTTTTTTGATTGAAAGGAGAAAATAATATTAAATCCTACACATTTGGATCAGAGAGCCTTTTGGCCATACCCTGTCTGGTGGGCTCAAACTGTTCCTTTCTCTTAAAGCCCACCATTCTTTTCTTTTTGAAGTTCAACAAATCTGTATCCTCAAGGAACAATCTGCCTTAGTGTTCTGTATCAACATCAAGATCTTATATCACTTTCTCATAGTCTTTTATCCTTCTTCGGCCTCAGGTCTCCATACTTCCTTGGCTTCTGTCTTTGCTCCTCTCTTCTTGCTGCTGTTCTTGTTCTGCTAGGCTATTTCTGCTTCAGCTGTCCAGTAGCTGCTTTCATTGCTTAGGCTGAAGACTTCTCAACCGCCATAGCCATTGCAGAGAAGTTGGTCTTTCTTCTTATTTCTAGTTTAGCCTATGCTACTAAAAGTATCTAAGAAGAGATCATTCAAGAGAAGCCTTTGATTGGACCTGATGTAGCACTAGTGTTGCCGGAGCCTGTGTTTGTGGGGCTACAGTCAGAACCAGCCAACTTGCCCTGTTTGTACCCAAGAGAGGGAGTGTGGATTGGAAAGGGCAGGCAAAGACACAAGGAAGAAGACAGAAACACAGGAGTCAGGAGAGCAATCCAGTGAATACTGATGGCCCCAAGTCAATCTCCTTCAACATTCTTCAGTACCCCAAACAAGAGGAGGTCATGGTAGAAGATTTCTGCTATCATGTATAAGGAGGAGCAAACATACTTTCTTTCCTTAATCCTCCAAGCATTTGGTAACCACACCTGTTAACAGGTCTTCAGGGACAGGGGTAAGCACACCTGATCCCAAGTCCCTTGTGATTTAGTTAAGACATCTGCTACCAAGGCCAAAATATCCTGCATAGCCAAGCCTTAGACCTTTAGGTCTTTTCCCTTATTAAGGAAAGTTTTGAACTCTCTGACCTGAGGCAAGATGAAGTGGACCCATCTTTATGGGCCCCAACACAGTGGGTCAGCACAGGCAAATGCTCCCAGAATGGGCATCAGAAGGAGTGTTTATAGTACAACGTGAAAGAACTAATCTTTAAAATGAAGAGTGAAGAGTGCTTTTGAAAAGATTTTAACTGTGCTTGATACTTGCCCACTGACCCAGTAGAATCCCCCTAGCAGTTTTATACCCATCACATTACTTCTCCTCCTCCTCTTCTTCCTACTCCCTCTTTCTTGTTCCTTCACCCTACATTCCTCTTCTTCTCCTCCCCCTCCTCTTCTCCTTTCAATACCTACTCTGTCCTTCTTCACCAATTTCAGCTATGCAGGGCATAGCTATGCAACTGAAGGTGCCCTTAGCTCACAGTCCCACTCACTTTCCATAGATGTGCCCAGCAGTAACCTACTGAACTTACCTCATCTTCCCACTTAAACATAGTCCTGGAAGTAGTACAGGGGCAGGGATAATGGAAATAAATATTTCATCTCCCAGTTCTCAAATTTTGGTTGTTGTTTAGTGCTCTTGAGCGTGCGTGCACGAGTGTGTATGTGTGTGTGTGTGTGTGTGTGTGTGTGTGTGTGTGTGTGAGAGTGTGTGGACTGAGACATATTGTTTTGCTTCAATTAGTTTTAAGTTTCAAATTATAGTCCCCTAGTTCTAATTTTCTAGGTCAGATTAAACAACAACAGTCTTAAAATGTTGGTTTCTTCCTTGGTGATGTATTGTAGCATTGCTTTGTTCATTTGTTATTCTCAACTTCTATTAGTAACACCCTTTTGCTAGTACCCTTTATGGGATACATGATGGAGAAAAATAGACATTTTCACTAATAACAATTCCAAAAGAATTCCCTCATTTTCCACGTGTTGAAATACTATAAGTGTTGCTTTCTAATGTCTTGTTGGTATTATCCAAAACAGGTACAAAATTAAATTGGGGCTATACCAATATTTCCAAATTAGATGTGTTAGAATTTGTTGCAGTGAAATTGAGTACTGAGTTAGCGCATGTCCTCTCTCCAATGTATGTGTAAGCATAAGACTTATGCCTGTAAGATCTCTCCAGGACATAATAGGAATTGTTTAATTCCCAAGAAAGTTTCTTTTGAAATGGCATTTCTACTTCCTAATGTTTGAGAACATGTGGAATAAATATGATGAAAGCAGATATTATCAACAGCCATAATGTCCAAGTTGGTATTTTCACCCGGCAAGGCCTTTGAGGAGCACAGTGTCTGTTCCCAAAGGCTGTATTTTTGGACTAACTGTTCACAAGGAAATATAATTCACACAGGCAATCTCTGCAATCATGAGCAGCCCTGTCTATGGCAGAAAGCCAAAATTACATTTTCTAGATTTAAGTAGAAGCATTCTTCTCTCTGATCAAATTTTAATGAAGCAATTCACAGAAAAAGTATCTTATTTCAAAAATTGTTTTTTACTAAAAATGTAATAAATCCAAGCCTCCAGGCAGAGTCATGTCTTCTTGAGCTTTTTTCTGATGGCTGGAGTGAACTGATGGAATCTTCACTCTGGTATGGGCTAGCAACCCAAGATCAGTTTAATGTCACTAGGCACTGAGGAATATGATGTTTGTGTGTTATATTTAATCAACATGATAGCAAAAACATTTTGAATGTGATCAAAATTTTCCTTTGAGATCTTTAGTATCTGGTTCCATAATTACTTGAGCACTTTTTTTTTCTGGAAAAATTGGTGTATCCAGTTTTATTAAAACAAATGAAATTAAGGTGACATATTCATATTATGTTACATCATCTTCTAATCATCTGAGTGTATACTTCTGTTTCTGTGAAATTATCCACAATGAATTATGTACTGTGGCATGTATTTATTTCTTTGACTTACATTATTTTCTGAAAAGTTTTCCCCATATATTCTTCAAACATTAATCGTCCAGGTCATTAGGAATTTAGTTAAATATGCAGAATTTAGAGCATTAGCATAGCTCAGAACTGGAGAGGGTGTTGCATCACTGGACAGATGAGGGATGTGAAGTTCATGGAGTATCCCCTATGTGCCTTTGTTGGCCAACAAGACATGACACAGGGTTAGCACCATCTCATTACCTTTCTGATACTACTTTTTTTTTTGTGAGTACCACTTTTATTCCATGATAAAGTTGTTTAAGTTGAACTATCCTAATTTGATACCACCTGTATTCTGAATATCAGAATATATATTATATCACACACATACACAGATACACACACACACACACACACACACATATATATATATATATATTAATATTTCATGTAATGGTTTTGTGTGTTTATGTCATACTAAAATAAGTTTAATTCTTTTTTATTGACCTATATTTTTCCCTACTCTCGTTCCCCACTCCCCTTTTCTCCTCCCCTCTCACCTTCCACCCTTATCCATACCCCTTCAGTCCCAAATTACTCAGGAGAACTTGTCTTTTTCCCCTACCTGGGTGATCCATGCATGTCTCTCTTAGGGCCCTCTTTGTTACATAGGTCCTCTAGGATTGTGGTCTATGCTTTATGTCTAATATTCTCTTATGAATGAGTACAGTTCATATTTTTCATTTTGTGTTGTATTACCTCACTAAGGATGGCCTTATCGATCTCCATCCATTTGACTGAAAATTTCGAAATGTCATTTCTTTTTTTTTTTTTTTTTAAATCACTGGGTAGTACTCAACTGTGTAAATGTTTCACATTCACATTTTTCTTATCCATTCTCCAGTTGTGGAGCATATAGGTTGATTCCAAATGCTGTGATGAACGTAGCTTGGATGTGAGCGTGGATCCTTTGGGTATATACACAAAGGCACTGCTGAGCCTTGAGGTAGTTTGATGCCCAATTTTCTGAGAAACCACCATACTGATTTCAAAAGTGGCTGTACGATTTTGAACACCCACCAGCAATGGAGGAGTGTTTCTCTTATTCCACATCCTCTCCAGCAGACTGTCATCAGAGTTTTGATCTTCAGTTTTCTGACAGGTGTAAGATGGTATCTCAGAGTTGTTTTCATTTCATTTTTCTGTTCACTGAGGATGTTGAACATTTCCTTATGTGTTTTTCAGCCAACTAAGATTCCTCTGTTCAGAGTTCCCTGTTTAGATATGCTCCCTATTTTTTTCCGGGGGGATTATTTGGTCTTTTGATGATCAGTTTCTAGAGTTCTTTGTATATTTTGGAGATCAGCCTCTGTCAGATTTGGAGTTGGTAGAATAATTTTCTTTCAATTGATGTACTCTGTTCCAAATGTATCTCTTTGCAGATTAATTATTCTTATTTCTTGATTAAAAGTACTTTGTGTGAGTATTTTCAAACTATATTCCTTAATTATTTATCATTTCTATATCTGTATATATTGGTTAGCCTATGAGTTTCATTGTTATTTAATTTTAGTTATAATTAATTGAACAATGCTTGTCCTTTATTGGTATCTTAATACTTAGCCCCAATCTTTCCAAATATGCATTCAACTGGGAGGATAAATCACACATGACATGACAATGTGACATTTCAGCCAATGTCTTCTTAGGACTCCTACAAAATCTAGCATAGATTGGGGGGGTGGATGGGGGGGAAGAAAAAATATAACAACTTGTCACTGGAGCCAGAGGAATTTGCTACATCTCTGCACTGGATTTCCCTTTTAGCAGAGTAAAGCAAAAGAAGTAACATCTTTTGCTGGAGCAGAAGAAGAAACAGTTCTGCTAGGGTGTTTCCATAGGGGAATAGAGCAGAGCTCAGCTGTACGGACTGTCTTGGAGAGGAGCAGGATTACTCCATCCTTCAGGTAAACCATTCTCCATTGCACCAAGCTTCATGTATTGCCTGACTTCCTGATGAGTCAGCATGCCCTTCCCTCCAGAGCTGTAATCCTCACATTGAGGATGGAAATGGGGTCACCAGGCTTGAATTGCAAGTCCTTTCACCTTGAGCTTTCTTGACATCCCAGGTGTTTTTAATCTATAATCTTGTTTAATGACAAACACGTTACTAAAAAGCCATAGGTATACCTGTACTGCAGTTGACAAAATTTAAAGTCAGGTTAAAATCTACCTATTAAAACAGAGACTTAGAATTGCCTTACTAAAAGCCACACTTGACACATAATGTCACCATACTTTGTAAACAGTAACTTCCCACAGACTATTTCATCTTCTGATGAAATTTTATTTATAACAGATTTATTGGAACCTTATCTATTTCCTGAAGAAAATGCAGGTAACATTTTTACATTAAATCTTTTGAAGAACATTGGGTAATTGCTCTGCTCATAAGCTGAACGTAGACCGGGAACAAAGGATTAATTTGCATAACATAGTCAAATCACAGCATATAGTTCTTTCAACAGGAAAGCCTTCACAAATGGCATACCTGTATAATTGACTTCCTATAATACTTCTCAGAATTAAAAAGGAGGCCCAATGGAAATGCCTAAACTCTAATTTTTCTGTCAGGGGGCATCTCTGTTAGATTCTTGTCAGCATTAAATTATATTAAAATGACTGTATTCTCTACTATAGTAAACAGAGGTTAGGAAGCCCCATATGTATTTTGACTTTTTCATATAAGAAAGACTTCATATTTCTGACCTTCGAACTAGTTGACATTCATTTACATTGTTTAAAAACATAAAAATTGTGAAAATTCACAGTTCACTCTTCTACCCACTCTCCTCCCATGCCTTCCACATGGATCATCAACATGTCTTTTTTGTTCATTAACAAAGGATTCACTGTTCTTGATATCATCGTCAATGACCTGATAGTGAGAAGCTGGTATTAAGCTACATATTTTAGATGAGATTTATTCATTTTCCGACAAAGCAAAATTGGTGTTGGGTAGCGGGAAGGTTTGTTTTTAATTCTGTTTATTTTTTTAGATAGTCCCATGTAGCTTAGGCTAAGCTGGTATTTCAGGCTCACCTGGGATTCACTAAATTGACCAGATGACCTTGAACTTATGATTTTCATGCCTTTCCCTCCTGAATTCTGGGATGACAGGCACTGTGCCACCACACTCAATTATGCACAATTCTGGATATAAAAAAAACAACAACAACAAACAACAACAAAAACAGGATTTCTTCTATGCTGTAAAATACTTTCTGAGCTACACCTGAAGTCCACAAAGAATACTTTGTTTTGACAAATGTCCCCATACATACAGAATTATAGTAACACTGCCCTTAAAACCAAGTCTGTTCATTAGATACATTCAAATTTTCACATCACATTTCCCTTCCCTTATTGTAAAGCTATTTCTTTATTGAATGTCTGAAAGCCTAGCGAAGTTCCACCCCTCTCACTTCTTATCTTACTTGCTTATTTCCACAGATGCTTCAGATCTTAAAGTTCTCATAGTTGTGATTCTTTGAACTTGTCCATCTCTGGAATTCTTCAGTAGATCCTGGCCAGCTGCATCTATTTTGACATGTCAGCATCATGGACGATCTCTTCATTTCTAGATTCCTTCAGCAAGTATTGTCTTGATGACAACTGATTTGCAGATAAACACAAAATACCTTGAGCCACTCTTAACACATCGTCTGTCATCATTGCCTGATTCTTGTTATGTGTATATCAAGTATATATAGAATCATCATGACAGTCAAGGACTTTTGTCTTAATTTTTTCTTTGGAAATACTAATTCACTCAATGTGTTTATGAATTAGTGATGACATTTTTACATATATATATACACTATATACATATATATGTTTTATTCTTTCATAAGAACATAATATACTTAATATATTCAATGTTCTTAATTATGACAGCCACTCTTGGGGGCTGGAAGATGGCTTGGCAGCAAAGAACATATACTGCTCTTCCAGAGATCCCAAGGCCACTTCCAGAACCCAGGTTAGGTGACTCACATCTGCTTATAACTACAACTCCAGGATTCAGACAACCCCTTCTGGATTCCACCGGAAACTCACTAATGTTCAAAATCCATCCCAGAAAAACATATACTTACTACTAAAATATAAAATATTCACAAAAATAGAATCAGTCTTATGTTTATTATTTTATAAGGACAATAAGGCACCAGATGGCTAGCTAAATGGAAGCAATTTTCAGAAAAATTAACACACATACAGATACTATAGTGCAAACTGGGTGGATGTGACCATCCTTTGTCAGAATAAATCAGGGTATGATGGGAGGGTATAGGGGAGACACAGCAATCCTGTGTAGGGACACCAGTCTTCACCACCACAAATGGCCCTTTTCATTTATTCATTCTCCTCTTTTCTTGCACACATTGTTGTCATTCTTATATTCTCTCTCTCTCTCTCTCTCTCTCTCTCTGTGTGTGTGTGTGTGTGTTGTCTGAATTGTTCTCTGCCTACAGAATGTGCTAATATTTGCATGGCTTTCACAGTGAGCACAAGGTCTCTTCAAAGATAGGGGCACCCTTTTATCCTTAGCAAACCTCTTCAAAATTCTATCTTCCTCCCTGAAAAGATCCATAAATGGATGGTGACCCACTATGTATAGGTACAGATACAGGAATCACCAATAGACACCAAGACCCTTGTAGCAAGTGACACCTTAGGAGGCTTCTTACTTAGGAGGTACTGACAGCACTCTGATTATGGGATGGCACAGCAGGTCATACGGTCATGATGGAATCTGGTGGAGTAAAGAATGAGGGTCACTCATTCTTTGATGAGTGTTTCCATTTGAAAGTATTGTCAAATTTTCTAGCATCCTTTCTTCTTGCTTATTTAACACTCACTTACAACAATGTTCACAGGTCAATATGTTGAACCAAATTCCTCTATCAAACTCAAAGCTTATGTCTGTCACTCTCTTTTCTTAAACCATCCAGAATAAAGTGAGAAAAAATGATGTTTCTTAATACAGCCTAGTTCTGACATCTATAAAATGGGAAAATCCAATTTAGCATGATGCTAGCCTCCATGGTGCCCTTGCAAGGGGTAATTTTCTTTACTACTCAGGGAAATGTTTGAAAAGTTAATGGAAATTACTTCCTAAACACACCCTTTTTATTTCCCTACTGAGTTAGAAATCTATGAAGGAAGAAAATTAAAAATATAAAAGAATCAAAAACAAATACTAATCGGGCTCCCAGTGCCAAAGATCATCAGAAGGCTTATTCCTGAGAAGATTAAGAATTTATACATGCTACTTCTATTGTCTGCTTTTATAACCAACAAACTTATACGTTCACATGAAAACTTCTTCATTGAGGTGTTTTCATATAAAAAGAAATTTGATGTCCGAATGTTCTAGTATAATTGATTTTTTTGTACTTATTTATTTTTTGGAGTAGTGTGTCCATGTAGGCTGTGCATTTGTGTTGGGACATATTTATATGGGTGCAAATGCATCAAGAAACTGTAAGGAGTATGGTTTTTCTGCCTGCCGCCTGGTCTTGTCCCGCCGCCACGCCGCCAGCCCCAAATAATACACAGAGACTCTGTATTTGATACAATGCTGTTGGCCCTGTTACTTGTTTCTTATCGGCTAGCTCTGCCTTAATTATTAACCCATTTGTGCTGATCTATGTATTTTCACATGGCCTTCTCTTCCCGGGGAGGCGGCTGGCATCCAGCTCTCTCCAGACTCTCCATCTTGACTCCTCCTTACTACTTCCTATTTCCTCCTTGACTCCTAGTCCCTCCTATCTTCCTTTCCTATTGGCCAACAGTGCTTTATTATTAACCAGTATGAGAAACATATATACATAATTGCATCTCCCATCAAGAAACATTTTGTTATTTTCAAGTATCTTCCTTCCTTAATAGTTCTCTTTACCTCACTCATGTGGCAGGGTCTTTCACTTTAATCCAGACCTTGAATATTCTGCTTGGAGAGTTCTATCTCTGTCTTCCAAAGAAACGACAATGTGCACACAGTATTATCTGGGCTCCAGGGACACAAACAGGATTCCTTTGCCCATGGAGCATGTGAAAATGAGCCTCTCCCAACTCCATATAAGTTACTTTTCATGATATTTCCCTTTGAATGTTGTTGCAATATAGAACTACTTATTATTATTATTATTATTCATCTAGGAAAACATAACCATGAGCTTACTTGAAATTTCCTTTAAAAATTCAGAATTTAAAAGATATTTCATGTTTATCTGAAAACACTGTAGTTTCTATCCTCACATAAGCACATGTATCCTCATGTAAGCACATGAGGCTCAGGGAGTATGCTGTGCTCAAATATCAGTCAGTCAGGGGTCACAAGAGTAACAGTGCTTATGATATGTATGTATATATATATATATATATATATATATACATATATATGCATGCATATGTATATATGTGCACATATATATGTATATATATATGTATGTATGTATGTATCTGATGTAGGATGTGTGTGTGTGTGTATATATATACATACATACATACATACATACATACATACATAAAGTTTATTGGGATGACTTGCAGGATGGAGACCAGATAATCCAACAGTGGTTGGCTATGTGTGTGAATGCAAAGTCTAAGAATCTAGTAATTTCTCAGTCCACAAGACTGGTTATCGCATTTGGTCTTCAGTATATGCTGGATTTCTGAAAAGGTAGACTCTAAAGTCAGTAGAGGAATGGATGTGTTAGCAAGGTGAGAACAAGTGGGCAGAGAACAAAAGTCTCCTTCTTTCATGTCCTTACATAAACTTCCAGGAGAAGTGTGGCCCAGATTAAACGTGTGTCTTCCTGCTTTAAGATTAGGACCACAGCCATGTGTCTTCCTACCTCAAGAGTCTGAACTAGAAGTATATTCAGCTATTTCAAACCAAGCAAAAACATCTCTCACTGGTGTATGCTCCATTTCTTGAATGTAGTTAATTCTAGATGTAGTCAAGTTAACAACCAAGAATAGCCATCACACCTCACAAGCTTGAGAAGACTGAAACTAACAAAATCTTCAAGACTATCGAAAATCCTATAGAGAGATGATGCAGGGGAGAAAAGATGCTTATTCCCAAGATAAGTTCTCACATATCCAACTACCTGCAAATCATTCAGAAAGATCTAGAAACACAGTTTTCTTGAAATTCCTACCACCCAGGCTAAGTGTATTTTTCATTGACACAACTGCCTTAGTGTCTCACAATTGCAGTTAAGTAGCCCCAATAAACTTGCTGGTTTGGGAAGTTTTACTTTGTTGGAATAATGACTTTATTCTGTCTTTGATTCCCTACCTGTGGGAATGACATTGTTTTTATATCCCCAGGAGAAGTCACACTGCAATATGGAATTCTTCTGGTTACTCAGCCTATTTTATTTTATTTTATGCCATAAGCTAGAATTAATGTACTGATTCTCATTCAGCATGCATCAGGTTCCCACTGTGTTGCTTTCCTTATGTTTTTACATCTTGCATGTCAACAGGAGCAAACAATTATTGTTTAATAATATGTGTGGAGTTTATGACTGTGGATATGTCAGTGTGCTAATTGCTATATATTGTGTGGTTTTCTGACACTATAAAACATGTGAATGTGTAGTTGACTATAAGCCAAAAGACTGATGATGAATCTGCAGAGAAGCCATGTTAAGGCATTAAGCAAGTGTAAAAATTTATGTTAATTATCCAAGTGACAGGATCTAGTTTAACCAGGAGTCAGGCCTTTTGGTGAGCCTGTGGGATTCTAAGCTTATTACATTAATGTGGTGGGACTGTTTTACTCACTGTGGTCGCTCCATTCTTTCTATGGGATGCTGAAATTTACAAATAGAAAAAGCCAGCTGAGCAAAACTCATCTTCTTCCCTTTGTTTATTGTTAGGTGATGTGACGTTATGGTTCAGCCTCCTATTGCCTTGACATTCATACTTTGAACTGTGAAATAAAATAAACCTGTTCTTCTTTAAATTTTTTGTCAAAGTATTTTATTACAGAAACAGGAAAGAAAACTAAACAGCAAGCTTATAAGTAGTCTTGTTCTTTAAAATGTTAGGCTAATAGTTAAAAAAGGAAAAGGAGATTGTCATAGTTTTATGGCATTTTCTGTGACAAATACCATGATAAAAAACAATGTAAGGAAAAGGGGTTTATTTGATTTAAAATTTCAGCGAAAGTCTTTTAATGCAGGCAAATCAAGGAAGACATTTAAACATTATATCTACAGCTAAGAGAAGAAAGAGGACAAAGCTATGTATCTTTACTTGCTTTCTGGCTTCTGTTCAGCTAGATACTACTGAGGATCCCCCTGACTAGGAAATGGTTTCATCCATGATGGGCTGGGTCTTCTTACTTCAATTAATAATGAAGACAATACCACATAATCATGTCCATAGGCCTAGACAATTCATTATTAAGGCACTTTTCCAAACCTGGGTATGATAGCACATGCCTTGATTCAAGAACCCAGTAGACAATGGCAGGTGCATCTTTGCGTATTTGAGACTAGCCTAGTCTATATATTGAGTTTTAGGATGGCTAGAACTACGTAACATGACATTGTCTTAACAAAGCAACTTCTTAGTTGTTCACAGGTTGTGTAAAGATGATAGTTAAAACTAACAATCATGAATAATACTCATAAAATACACATACATACATGTATATATGGAGACCAACACGTACACACATAGAGTCGGGGGATTCTTGAAGTTGTTGGTCAGTGCCAGAGTTTGTCCTTGATGAAGCATCCCCACTTGAAGCTAATTTTCAATAACACAAAAATACTCTTTGAATCAACCCTGAGATTTTTGAGTTATGATTCACTGATACTCCTTCTCACTCTGTGTCATGAGGTGGTGCAAACAAACCTTTGTCTGTGTATTATAGAAGCCTACAATTCCACTAATGTGCATGAATTAGCAGGTGGTAATTTAAAAAATCAAATCTGGGCTATTTCAAAGTTTTCTTGTTATATGCCCATGTTTTAATACATTGGAGAAAGCAGTATTTATGAAGTCTTGGATTTCGTGATTGTTTCCTTTTAGATTTATATTGTATTCGGGTCAATTACTGAAGTTAAGTCAGTAGAACAATATGTTGTCATTTAATGCTGAATGTAGCAATCTGTTTAATTTGTTATTTTAATACCAAGAATATAAAAATATAAACAGTCAAGATTAACAATATCTAGCATTTATTGGATATGTAATCTGCAAGAAAAAATTGTAATGGATTTTTTTTTTTTTTTTTTTTTTTTTTGTCTTACATGTTAGGAATCTGGCAAAGTTATTCAGTGTGTAGTTCTAGTTTTTTTATTTTATATAACCAAGTCCATTTAAATGAAAACAAACATTTATAGACAATATTTGGGAATTTGAGCATCATTCTTTCCAAACTACTTCCTGCTGGTAAGGGGCGCTGTCATGGGGGATTGGAAGAAGATTCAGAAATCCTGGCTGTAGTCTGTAAGGCTGCTTTGTCCAGCTGTTTTGAATGTAGAATCATCTGGTACTCTTTTTCAGGTGGTCTGGCTTGATCAAACCACATTAGACTGGAATGAATCCACATCTTTTCATTTTCTGGGGAAACAAAAATAGAAATCCTTTTCCCCAGTAACTTGTCCTTGAATTTAAATTTTGGAGTCAAAGCATTTTTTTTAATTTAATTTATTATTTTACATGTTGATCCCAGTTCCCTGTCCCTCCCTCCTTCCCTCCCTCCCTCCCTTTCTTCCTCCCTCCTTCCCTCCCTTTTACCCTCTCTTCCCTCTCACATGCACTCTAATCACCCTCCCATCCCATCCCCCCACCCCAATTCCATATGTAGGGGAATGCCATCCAGATGGGGTCATGTAGATCTGACAGGTCATGTGAAGTAGGGACTAGGGCTTCTCTCCAGTCTCTAGATTAAGGCAGTTATCCCTCCATGGGGGATGTGTTTACAAAGTTCTTTTGTGCATGTGTAGTTCTAATTTAAGACTAATGTTCATGTACAGACTCACAGTATTAAGCACATTTCAGAGCACTACATTTTCATTCTTTTTTAAGAGAATGTTTATTGTATTTTTATATGTTTATATATGTGAGTCTGGGTGTTGATATGTGCATGTGGGTCTCTAAGAGCTGCTGCTACAGGCAGTTATGGGTGGCCTGATGTGAAAGCTAGGAATTAAACTCCCATTTTTTGCTAGGTAAACTTGTCTCTTAACTGCTGAACTATCTCCAGCTACTGAAGGCTTCCTAGCAGCCAACTGAGCATACGTTGTCATCAAGTGTGCATTTCCTTAGCTGCCCAACATGTATGACAAGTAGACATGTTTGTCTGCTTAGAAAATTCCTATTGACTCTTTGAAATAAATAGTCCTGCCAAAGGGTCACTTCAGAACTAGTTTAATGAGTTTTCTAATTTTCATTTGGCTCGATTCACCAATCTCTCTAAAGATATAACATTTCTAGATAATTCAAAAATAATTTCTTTGTATTGTATGCATATGATTGTGTCTATGTATGTGGGAGAATGGAGACAACAGTTGACATTCAATGGTTTCCTGTCACGCTCTACTTTTTCTTGAGATAGGGTTTCTCTCTAAAGTGAAGCTCACCAATTGGCTCGAATTCCTGGCCAGCTAATCTCAGTGACCCTCCATCTCTGCCTCCCCAGTGCCAGCATTACAGGTGTACCCTGCTACAACTTTGTTGATTGTTAACACAGACTCTGGGATCCAAGTCCAGGTCCTCCTACTTGAGCAGAGAGCATTTTGTCAACTGGCCCATCTCCTCAGGCCCAAACCCAGAGTTGCTAGAAATGGACGAAATCAGGATGATGTGACCCGGCATATGTTGAGACTCAATGGACTCTTACTCAATCTGGTCTGAAGAAAGCACCGGGAATGCCCAAGTCAAGTGTTTCCACAGAACCAAGCCTCATGCTGTAGTGTTCACACCAGGAATACTGGAGTTCTGAAGGAGCTATAAACATAATAACCCTTGAGTCTTTAAGAAGTCTATGCATAAGAAGAGTGCAGTGAGACCAATCCAGGAGGGGTTAGGACTCAGGAGGTATGAGGTTAAGTCATGGTTTGAGGCTGTTAAAGTTTACTGCCTATAGTATTCTTTCCTCCTCCTCATTGTTCATGTATTGAAATAGTGGCTCCCAGCACAGCAGGTCACGTGGGTGGGTCTTCTCTAGCCCAGACCAACTTACCCCAGTGAGCTGTATTTGTAATGAAAGAAATGCATTCTGCCTATTTCTGTACAAGTCCAGTCTCTCTCTCTTGTCAGAGGGTGAATTTTGAATTATACTTACAGATATGTGTGTTTGGTTCTGATTCCACTACTTAAGTGACAACTAAACCAATTACTATACTTCCATTTGGTTCCAGGCTCTTAGTTTAGATTTTTAATTCAACCAGACACACATGTGAATACTTAATATTTGTCCATTTGCTGAGATGACTCAACTTAGTTGGGGATTTTTAAAGTTCCCTGTTGATTTCATTTTTCTCTCTAGCTGACTCCAGACGTTAATTCAAAAAGTCCCCATGTCTTAAGGTTCCATTTGTGTTAGTGCAGCTATAATAAATGGAAGCCACATAGTTTATCCCATAAAGTGTACATGCCCTGTCGGGAATAAAGCTCTTGTGAGGAGAGGAGCAGATGCCTCCATTTGGACATCAGACGATTGAAGCAATGGACTCCAAGACATTGGGATGTCCCCAGAAACATCCTTCTGTGTGAAGGACAAGACACAGGCAGAAGGAAGCTCGTTCATGGAAAAGAGACTCCACGCCATACCAGAATGTTGTCCTACTTTTGCAGAAGAGAACAGAGTCACACCCTGCCCGGAGCTGTGTACTTTCTCATCTTCCTTGCACTCTGTGTCGATCTTAGCCTTATGCTACGACCTGAAAGATGGACTATAATAAGGTCATTAAACTTCTTTGTTCCTCTCGCTTATTTCTATTTTTCATTGTCTCTTTAATTGACTATTGAGAATGAGTGGCTCTCAGGTGTTATTGTGCAAGAGCCCATACCTCACCCTGACAACTCCAGTAACAACTGAGGTTGCAATTCCCCCCCCCCCCATCAATTCCATAATAGAGTTAGAAAGCAGAAGGTTGTTGGATGGCATTGAAGGTGAGGCTGAACTTGGTTTTCCATTTTTAAGAAAATATTGCACCATTACTGGCAAATAACTTCCCTTCACAAATGGTTGTGTGCTCCCACTTGTAAATATTTGTAAAGATGCAGCGTTGGTCAGTGTTCTCCAGACAGACAAAATTAGGAAAATGTGTGAGGGACATGGGCCTTTTTCCATCCAGAGAGCTGCCTAATTTCTCATTATTTTGCAGAGTATTTCATGTGGATGAAAAAGGATGACTAATACACATAAAATCATCATACTCAGTGTCAGACTCCACTATGTTTCCAAACACTGTAGCTACCATTAGGTTTATAGACAGGGTGACAAATGAAATAACTGGAGTTTCCTATACCTATGTGTGATCTGTGGGTTATTTAAGAAATAAATGTCCCAAAGAGAGACTTGCTTTCACAGCTTTATGCAGTTTCTTTTCTTTCTTTTTTCCTCTTGTGTATGTCTGTGTATGTGTGTACATGGGTGGTGAGGCAGTTTGTGCTGGTGTGCATGTGAAGTGTTTATAAATGTTCTTTTCAGATGGGCACATCTGTGAGTTTATGCAGAGGCTGAAAGTGTCATGCTTTCTTACTCTCTACTTACTGCTTTGAGATGAGACATTTCACAGAACCTGGAGAGAGTCTGGCAGCCAGGAAGCTTGAGCAATCCTCCTGTCTCCTGTCCTGCAGTGTTAAGGTTACAGGATGGTCTATGGCTTCTTATATGGGTTGGGTGCTTAGATCCAAACATGACTCCTGCAGAGAAAGACATCTCAGCTGCTTTTCTGTGTTTTCTTATACATTTATCTTACCCATTCCCACCGATTGCCAGAGTCTGAAGAGAATAAACAGGGAGAGAGATAGAGGAAAGCACTTCCATAACATGTCTTACTCATGGAAATGACATATAGGTCTTATATCTGCTTTGAAAAACATACCATTTTTATTTTTAAAAAATTAATTCTTAAAAATGTATATATTATGTATATATATATATATATGATACACACACACACACACACACATATATATATATATATATATATATATATATAGAGAGAGAGAGAGAGAGAGAGACATGCACATACATATGAACATTTAAATGCAGGTATCATGTATGGTCAGTGTCATCAGATTCCCATCTGCTGGAGTGACAAGTAGCTTTAAGCCACCTGATTTTAGTGCAGGACACTAAATTCACATCCTCTGGAAAAACAGCCAGGACTCTTAAAACCAGAGCCTTCTCTTCAGCCCCTAAAAACATTTTTAAAGAGTCATGAAAGTTTTACAAGTATATAGATGGAAGGAATACTCAGTGTCTCTCATTTCCCTATCAGTTTGACATTACATCCTATGATTCATTTTCAGGTTGGCTAGCATGAAGGGAAGAGGCAGAACAGTGCTCTCTGAAAACAGGAAACTCAGTGTCCTAAAGAGCAATTCTATCATGGTTTTTGAAGGCACCATTGATATGAATTTGCCCATGCCCAAGCCAAATTACCCAAAAATAAGAAGGAAAGGTTCAGAAGACCTCCTTCACATTTCATATTTAGTAATCACTATGATGTTGCTGTTACTCAAGGCCTGTTTTAAAGTAATGCCAAGACATTAGAATCTGAGCAATTTCAGGCAGGAGAGAGGGCTCAGCAGTTGGTGCACTGTTTACCATAGAAGTGTGGGAAACTGAGTTTGATCTCCAACATCCACCTGTTAATAACAGTAGTGGAGAGCTAGAGACAGAGCCCTGGGTTTTGTTTGTCAGTCAATGTACCATACCTGGCACATTCTAGGCAAAGAGACACTACCTTAAAAATAAAGGCAGATGGCATCTTACACAGCAACATTCAAGTTTGACCTCTGGCTTTCAATATGTGTACATTGGTATAAAGACAGCAGTACACAAATACTCACATACACACAAATATCTGAGGTCTTTCTTCTTTTAAATTGGATTTATCACTAATGAGTTTGTGTAATATATGTGGGTGTACACATGCCATAGGACATGTGTGATCATCAGAGGACAACTTTATGGGATTTGTTTCTTTCATTCTGTCTTTACCTAGGTAATCTCCTGGAGGAATTAAACTCAGGTTAGCAGGATTTAATAAGTACCCGTATCAATCAGACCATTTCATCAACCCCACTTTAACTATTCCGAGTGGACTTGAGGCAATGAAAAGTCAAGTGTGGACTGTGTACTCTTAGAGAGCTGGAATTTTGCTCTTCTTGGAATCTTCTGAATTAATAAAACTTGACTCCTAGTTCTAGAGTCTATGCCTGTCAGCATGGCTGTCAAATGTACTCTAACACAGTTATTTCTAGTTAAACTTCAGCTCGGTTTTATATTTTTGAGTATCAAATGACTGCCTATGGCTCCAGCTAAAGGAATTGCATTTCCTTTCCTGTCCCATTAACAAAATAATTAATGATTTAGAAATCATGTGTTTTAGAAAATCCTTTCCATTTCAGGTGACTAGAGAGGATGTCTGATCTTATATTTATTTAGAGAGCATTTACTGTTTTACAATCATCACCTTGGGATCCCTGCAGTGAATCTGTCACATGTCACACCAGGTTTTTAAAAGACAATCATCATTTATACTTCTAGGTAATGAAGGTATTAAAGTTTTAAGGAGGTTCAACAACTTAATGTGAGAACAAAACACTCATCTAGTAGGCTCCAGACTTCATAAATGTTATAGTAATTTGTTTGCATTTAATAATAAATACTGCTTTAAAAGCAAACACATATGTATAAGGCATGTTTTAAAAACATCCACAGAATATCTGCAATGTTGATCTCTCCAGCACAATAGAAAATACCAAATATTCTTCACCTTGAAATTGAAGCTTTAGGTGACTGAAAAATAACTCTGAAAAGTAAATTAAATACTCCATTCCCCATTATTGCCTGGAATGTAAGGAATTTCTGTGACTGAGAAAAAAGGATAAAAGGAATGGCGAGTTTTAAAATATCACATGTGGATTGTGGGAGTATTCACACCAACTCCTGAAATAAATACTTGTTAACGATGTTCTCAGGTGTTTTCAGTTTTAGAGGATGCACTCATGGTCAAGAACCTTGCCACACTCAAGTTTGTTCCTATGAACTTCTATATAGTATTTACACTGAGGTGGGTCAGTTTAAGTTGACTAGGGTAGGCAGTGATTGCCTATAATCTCAGCCTTGGAAAGCTCAAGGCACCAGACTTAATAGTTTGAGGCTAACCTGGCACGGATATCGAGTTCAAAGCTAGCTTTAACTACATAAAAAAAGATCCTGTCTCTAAATAACCAGGGTTTGGGATCTACCTCAGTGGTGGAGAGACTTTCTAAACCTTGAGAAACCCTGAATTTGTGGGTTCCCTGACCCCACTGTCATCGTATACCATCAGTCTCATGATGCAAGGAACTGGGGAAGCAGAGTGAACAGAGGATCCAAGAGATTGAGTTAGAGTAACTGAGCTGGCTTATTTAGCTTGAGTCAGCTGAACAAGGGAATGCTCCAATAGGGAATGCACCTAATTTGCATATGACTAAAAGGTTGAGGGCTAACAAACACTAAAATGAATCAATCTGCCAAAGTCTGCAGGGAGGGAGTACAGTAGGGAAAAAAAAAAAAAAAAAACAAAAAACAAAACAAACACTTTCCAGGCATATCAGTTGGCAGACTTCAAGTCACATGATTTCTGTTTTCTTTTTTCTTTTGGGTTTAAATCTGAAGATCAGAGAAGCAAAGCCATTCACTAGAGAGTTCTTTCATGCTATGACCAAAGGGGCAATCCTGTCCTCAGACTGCAATGCTCCTCAGACTGCCTTCTGCCTAGACTCTCTCTCTCTCTCTCTCTTCCCTGCCTTATATTCTCTGTCTCCCCCACCCATATATGTATGTATGTATGTATGTATGTATGTATGTATGTAGATAGATAGGTATATATATGGGTGTGTGTATAAAATCTGGCATGCATACTAACTAGGTTATTAAAATATGTATAGACAAAATGTGCTGAAAGATAATTTTATTCTATGATTTTTAAATTGGAACGTTTTTTTCCTGTGTGTTTTGAGTATTAAATTTGTATTAAATGTTTATTTACTTACTTTGTGTGTGTGCATATCTTTCTGTGTGTATGAGTGTGTTTGCACACCATAGAGTATATGTGGTTGTCAGAGGAAAATTGGCAGCACACAGTACTGTCAGTCCTTGGGATGATCTCTAGACATCAGGCTTGAAGGCAGGGGCCTTTATTTCCTAAACTGTCCCATCAGTCATTTAGTATCTAATGTTTAAACTAAAATATGCTATTCCCATAGAAGGACAGGAAAAGCTAATTTGCTCCCATGTATAGTCTTCAGGGACACAGTCTTTCATTCATCTATTCATACTTCCATAAACAGGGAAATTATCTGTTAAAACATTATATAGTAGGGTGATGAGAATAACAGAGATAACAACTCATACCCTACAGTACCCTGACATTTAAACCATGGCTATCTGCAAAATGCAAGGACTCTATAGTAATGGAAACACACACTTAGTTTAAAATTAATGCTTTATTGCCCGGGAAACCTCCTTCCAGAAGAAGAATTGCAATGTTCTCAGCACATCCATCTGAGGAAGCTTATTTTGGAAGGTTATATATTCATATTTAGTGGAAAATCAGTAATAGTATATGCTTTTGTTGAACTGCTGTCAGCGGATAAAAACTACTCCATTTGTATATGCTTTGTCAAAGTGGATACTACCACTTACAGAGAGTAAATGAAATAAGAGTTATCCCCCAGTTTTATCCCCCCAGTTTCATTTGATCAGTTCTTGACAAGATCTATTTTACATAAATTTCTAAACTAAATGGAATACACTATTCTCTCTATACCCCCCTCTTGTGTGTGTGTGTGTGTGTGTGTGTGTGTGTGTGTGTGTGTGTGATGTTTGTGTTTGAGGAAGTTGCTGGTTGTCTAGTAGCCAGGGATCCATAGAGAGCTACCTCTTTCCTCCAACAATAGGTATTACAAGTATAAGTGGCAAGTATGTGGCTACATGTTAGTGTGGTTTCTGGGGAACAAGCACATGCTCTCATGTACATTGCTAACTGAGCTATATCCCCAGCCTCTGAACACAACGTTTTTAATGCTAATTTTCAAATGGAATGGATAGTCAAGCAGATATTCTACATAAGATATGTTTTAATCCCAGCATCCTCCCTCCCCTGAAGTCTATAGCCTTCTTCTCAGGATGCTTCAGGGTTAGAGACTCATCTGCTAATAGAGAGGAAGATAGGAAATATTTTTAGTACATTCTTAATTCGGCAAGTGCAAGAAGTCTTGACCACACTTCTAAAGACATTATAGTTCTAACATGTCTTATACCAATGTTTCCATTTAAGCTGAAATTAGTGCAATGGTTTCTATAAAGCATAATTGATTAATAAATGCTAGCATTTTTTGATTTTGCAAAAATAGTTCTACTTAGATTAGGGTTAATATAATGAAATTACATGTGGTGAGGTAACTTTTTTTTCATGAAAAAGGTTGAATTATTTTTATTGTAGATTTTGTCTTTTTGTGTGAATTTTAAATTACCAATTATTTTCCTTGGTATGACCCCAGAGAAAACAGTGCCCTTGACTATTGTTCTCTCTAGGTCCCATCACCCTAACTTACTGCTCTCCACAGGTTACCAGATGCAAACCATGCCCTCTGCCATGGGGCATGCTGTTATGCATGTGCCTGCATGTGTGTGTGTGCACGCACACACACACACACACACATGCACACACACACACACACACATTGCTTCACATACGTGCATATATACCACATACAAGTAAAACTGGCTTCATATTCTCAAACACCTTTTGTCAAAAGAGGGAAAGAAGACCACAGTAGATTTGATTAAACGTGTGCATTTCATGATTATGTCATTTATATAAATCTGATCCTTTTTGTCTCAAACCTGGCTCAAGGGGAGAATACACATTAATCTTATACACAAGGAATGAGATGATTTAGTAGGTAAAATAATTTGCCACCAACATTGAGTACCTAAGCTTACTACCTAGGACCCACATGTTAGGACAGACTAGACTTCCTTTACAGGTATAATGATTAATGACACCCAGAGTATTAGATTGGCAAGTATGAATTTCAATTACAACCAAATTGGCAAAATATCCACATGGCACCATCTATCGGGCACAAGGATGTGCCTAAAGGCTCCAATTTGTGGGCGAATGTACTTATCTCTAAATCTTCACCTGGCTTCTCACGAGATATTCAAAGTAAAAGCACACTGTGGCAAAGCTGAGTCTGTTCTCTGAGGAAACCAGAAAGAATACATGTCAGCTGGAGGGATGGCTCAAACGGTGAAGTTCCTGCTGCATGAGCATGATGATTCAGGCTACTACCAAGTACTCTTTCCAAAAAAAAAAAAAAAAAAAAAAAAAAAGCCAATTGTGGAGGGCAATGCTTTTAAGACCAGCACTGGAGATTAGAGCCAAATGGATCTTTATTGCCCACAGGTCAGTCAGTTTAGCCTATGTGGAGAGAATTCTAGGTTCAGGGAGAGATCTCCTTCCCCTCACACCCTAAATTTGAAAGTTGTGATGATGTGATCTCTGAGTGACACATGGCATAATGATGTGGCATGGGAGAGTTCACATTTGTGCTTCTCCTTAGTAATCCTTGCATAGACAGAGGAACATCAGTTCTGTAGTTAGTGTAAAAAATTCTTATAGCCTTTTATGTATTTTATTTGGGGAAGATGAATGTGGCTGTGAGTGTGGGTGGCATGCATGTGCTTGTGTGTCTATGGGAGTCTGTGTGTGAGTGCATGTGTGCCTGGACAGGCTCATATGGAGGCCAGTGAACAGCCTTAGTTGTTGCTCCTTGCAAGCTGCCCACCTTGCATTTTGTGATATTCTCTCACTGTATACATTTGCTGATTTGGCTATGCTGCACAGCAGAACCTCAGACGTCCTCTTGCCCACCTGTTCATTAGGTTTCCTGTGTGAGTGCGGGGTCTCAAATACAGACCCTCATTCCTGCATGGCAACACTTTATTCCCTAAGCCATCTCCCATTTCTGAAGTTCTTATTGTATGTTCTTTAAATTAAGGTTAATGCCTAATGCTCTGGAAACAGTCCTAGTTAAACTGAAGTACAGCCTTGTTGACCATATAATTGCTCTTCTGAGCAGCGAGCACATACTTGAAGAAGACATTACAGTATAAGGAAGAATGTCCAAAATACCCTGAGGTTATTAGACACAGGTATTTCCCACTGGTTAAGGTGGCATATTTAAAACAAAGAAAAATATAAATCCAGTTTGTTGTTTCTCTTGGACTAGTGAGATTCATTCAGGATAGGGTCCTGACGAATTACTTATTAATGTGGTGTGGTATATGTGCATATGTGTGTGTCCATATGCTCACAAATACAAATAATAGGTGCATGCATGTATGCCTACCATGGCATGGGTAAGTGGATAGAGGTGAAAGAACACCATATTTCATTCTGTCTTTATATAGGTTTTGGGAATCAAACTCAGGTCTGCATGCTCAAGTAGCAAGTAGCTTTATAGGCTGAGTCACCTTGCTGGACCTCTTTAAGATTCTATGAACTGGCATTCCCTTAAGGTTTTCTGCTGAATATTATTATTGTGGAGATGCCACTGGCCAATAGGAAAGTGGACATAAACTTTTGAGCAACAGTGTTATTTATTTTGAGTGGATAGGCAAGCTGCTTTTCCAACATAGATCTACTGTACCTTTTTTTGTAAGAAGATGAAACAATTCCAGAGAATGGCTAAGAGGGAACTTGCAGCTATTTTGACATCTGTCTGTTTCTGTGGAAAAGGCATTTAAGACTATTGTACATCCATTAAGTCAAGACATTTTGTGAAACTGAAGGAAAGCAAAGAATTCACCCAAGCTAGCATTGGAGAACATCTCTACCAATTCCCCTTTCTTGTAGTATAGTAGTCAACAAACATTAAACCTCTAGAGTGCTTGGCTGACAGTCAGTCAACCTCTATAGCTTTAAAAGTGAAGCATGATTGTGTGCATGTGCATACTTGTAATTCTAGTGCTGGAGCCAGGGGACAGATGCATCTCTGGCTCTTACTGGTCAGTCAGGCTTTCCTAATCACTTGGTTCCAGACTGGGGAGAGAGAGAACCAGTTTTAGAAATACTACCTTGGCCAGCAAGGAAACACGACCACAACTCTTCTTCAAGCAGTTTACTCAGGAACCTTGTACATCAGCTTCTGCCTCTCCCAGTCCCAGCAAGCCCTTAAATGTGCACTCACTGCCCAATCAGCTCATGCCACCTGGCAATCCCGGATAGGCCACAGAAGGAGGAAGCACACCAGATCCATCAAGCACTTCCAAATAAGGCTTGTTTACAGCTAAGCTCGGACTACCTGGCATCCAGCCAGGCACCATCTTGGGGCTGTGGCTTCCCACAAAATACAATGGACAATGCATGAGAAATGATACCTTCATTTGACCATTGACCACCAGATGTAGATGAAATTGTGTATGTTGACTCCCTCACATCGGAACAATGACAACAACACACACATCTCTTTGAAATATGTTATAATGTGATTATAATTTAGTTCATTCTCATAGATCCTGAATAAAATAGGCAGGAGAAGAAAAAATATAAGACATTTCCAGATATGCAAAAGTTGAGAAAGTTCACTACTACTAAATACCCTTTAAACATAGGCAAAAGTAAATCTTTCAGTTGTAATAAAAAATATAGTTGAATAGAACTCATAGACATATAAAAATATAAGGACTCTAGTAAATTTTATTTCATAGACATCACAAAAGCAGCATTATTAAAATTAGGTTCTATAACTCCACTGTCTTGCTTTTCATTGGATTTCAAAGTAAATTTATACTTTACATGGACATATAAATAATGGTATAATTTTCAACACTATGACAAAAAGGGGAATGAAGCTCTTTGGGTACATCACTTCCATTAGGTTTCATTTAAGGAAGCATCATTACAATTAAACTATTTATACCTCTAGATCATAGTCTACAGTGTTCCTAGTGACCACACATACTCAACAGAGGAAAGGGGTATGACCCAGGGAATCACACAAACTGTGTGATTCCAGACTGTAGAGATATGGGCCTGAATCTCACCACAAAATCCCAAAGCAAGTAACCAAATATGGTCAAATAGTCTTGTGGGCCCACTGGAATCATACAAGCAGTTCTGAGAGCAAGCAAGTGCCTATACAAAAGAGCACACACTCAAAATGTCATTAAATTTACTCTGCTTTTGTGTATCATCAGCTTCATTACCAGATTAATGAAACATGTCTAGGAAGACAGGCCAGTCTTAGTTAATTCTCAGAGCAGAAAAAACTCCACTGTAGACAAGGCACCAGATAGACAGTAAGAGCCAGAGGTCAGGGAAGGATGCTGTGAAACAAGGATTGCTCAGTTAAACAGGGCCACTTTTGAACTTACTGCATGTGACCTGCAAAAGATCAAGCCAGGCAAATTGTCCGCCATTGTGGTGGTGGTCAAGAAAACCTAAAACTAGCAAAGGAGTTTTCACATTTAAAGACTGTTAGGGGAATAAACGCCAGTTTTGAAAGTTGTCTCAGTGTCTATGCTACTGGTGTTATATTTAAGAAATGGTCTCCTGCAGACAATGTGTTCAAGACTGTTTCCCAATCCGCTTCTGTCAGGTTCAATGTAACCTTATAATGAGGTCCTTGATCCACTTGGACTTGAGTTTTGTACAAGGGGATAGATGTGGATTTATTTGTAATCTTCTACATGTTGACATCCAGTTCTGCCAGCACCATATTTTTAAAGATGCTTTCCTCTTTCCATTGCACCTTTTTGGCTTCTTTGTCAAAAATCAGGTGCTCATAGATATGTGGATTAATGTAAGCGTCATTGATCCAATCCTTTTGGTCCACCTGTCTCTTTGTATGCCAATATCAAGCTGTTTTTCTTACTATAACTCTATAGTAGATTTTGAATTTAGTGAAGGTGTTGTCTTTGGAGGTATAAGGATTAGGTCATTATGCTGATCCCACCCCCTGTCAATGGACAGGATACACATACTGCCATTCAGGAAGATACTTAGACAGCTCAAAAAACCCTGTGTTTCGTG